>NC_052518.1:27798052-27845054 GCF_014356525.2 Nilaparvata lugens
TAGCTACATTCTATTTCAATGTTCACATGCATTTTCCAAGCTGAAACAAGAGTATGTACGAAACGTGTTAATGCACGAATTTGAGATGAATTAGAACAGAGATGCATTCGTCCTTGTGAACTCTGCAAAAACGTGACGATACTCAAGTATTGAATTAGAGCGGAACTGCATTTGTCCTTGTAAGCTATGTGAACTAAAATTGCAAAACGTGACAATAGTGAAGTATTGAATTAGACCGCAACAGCATTTGTCCTTGTAAGCTCTCTGAAGTGAAATTTTGAAACATGTTAATCATCAGCCAAGAGCAGAATTGGTGCGTAATGATAACGCCCAAGGTTGTCTCACGCTAAGCAAACGTTGCTACATAGTGTTGTGAAAACTACAACAAGAAATGACAATGTTTTTCAGTTTGATAATATGTTAAGAATGTAAGATTTGGTGAGAATGATTTATATCAATATAGATTCAGAAAAAAACTTTGAATTCACTATTATTCTTCCAAAGAATATTCAACTATGCTTGCCACATAAAGAGTTTTGAAAAAGATGGGATTTGAATGTTACTACTGGACATATATTCTTGGAAGAATGATAAAATCTCATCTAGAATTTATGATAGTAAGAAGATCGTTTCACTTAAATCTCCCAGTGTTCGTTGTGTGTACAACTCGTTGTCAAGATCATGTTTCAGTTAAATCTGAGAGTAAGATATTCATTTCACAAGAAGTTCGTTTCACTTAAATCTAGTAGTGTTCGTTGTGTGTACAACCCATTGTCAAGAACATGTTTCAGTTAAGTTCGTTTCACTTGAATCTGTCAGTAGATTGCCTCTCTCTCTCACACACATATCTCTCTCTACTATTAATCATCAAATAGACTATGACTAAATGTAATTGAGCATGACTAAATGTAATTAGCCATGACTATATTAACTAGAGCATGACAAGAGAGAGAGAGTATCATCTTCCTCTCCTTCTAACTAGAGCATGACAAGTGAGAGAGAGTATCATCTTCCTCTCCTTCTTCTTCTCCTTCTTCTTCTCCTTCTTCTTCCTCTTCTTCTTCTCCTTCTTCTTCCTCTTCTTCTTCTCCTTCTTCTTCCTCTTCTTCTTCTCCTTCTTCTTCCTCTTCTTCTAGAGAGAGAGAGGTTCTTCTAAGGGGGGCGGGGGCGGGAGAGGTGCGGCAGGAGCGGGGGAGGTGCGGGGATGGTAGGATGGGTGCGGGGGGAGGGGGGAGGGTGGAGAAGTCGCAAAAAAGTCTCGCAAAAACCACGTTATCCATCTACTCAAATTTCCTTCTAGATTTTTCAAAACTAATGTTCAAACTTCATTAATAGTATATACGATTTCATAAAAAAATCACCAAATCATATGGCCGGAATTAAAAAATTTCATTATATTATTAAAGAACTGGATTATACACGTATACAGGTGTAAAGTAGTATAGGAAAATTATGTTTGATGCATCTTCACGTCTGAACTACTGGACTGATTAACTTGAAATTTTGCATTATAGATTCTTGCTTAACCGAGGATGGTTATAAACCTATCTCAAATTCTTCAATATTTGATTACATCAAGTTTTCAGTTTGTCAATTTTTCAATTATTTGTCATGCTTTCACTTGTTGTAAGGAAGCAGCAGAACATTTCTCTTAAAAGGGAAATTAGAAGATAGGTATGATTGGGGATCCTATAAAAACCCTGATAAAAACAGGTTTTCCATCGCACCCAAATTTTTTCTGCCATATTGGAACCACCATTTTGAATACAACTTCTTTTTTTAATTGAAAGGTGGTCATATGATACATGATTCCGATACAGGATTTCCAGAGAAAAGGTATGGTGAAAACCGCACATCGATATCTCAAACCTTTCAAAATGTATTCTCATTCATTTCCTTTATTATAGTATAGAAGATGATAGATAAAATGGATGATATATCCATCCATCTATCATCTTCTATACTATAATAGAGGAAAGAACTGGCTTAAAGACGTATACACACGTGTATGGAGGATAGGGATATTATGTTTGATGCATCATCACGTCTGAACTACTGGACTGATTTACTTGAAATGCTGCTTATAAATTCTTAATCAACCGAGGATTCTTATAGGCTTATTTTCAATTCTTCTGGATTTCATTACATCAAGTTTTAAAATAGACCCTTGCAAAGCATGGGTTACCTGCTGGTGATAAATATATAATAATGATGATGATGATGATATACAAACTTGACTGGAATGAACATAGACATTAGCTTATATGTATGATCATGTTATGCCTGTTATGTGTGATGTTAGGCCGGTAATAGGCGGTAATAGTTCTATGACATGAAAAAATCATTTCGTACAACTTATTTCCAAAGACCTTAAAGAGATAATCTTTAAGGTCTTTGCTTATTTCATATGATCTGAATATGACAGAAATATTACCGTCCAATAGCGTCCTCAAGTTAGTTTGTTATTTTTTTGACTACCTATCATACTTTGCCTTCTTGTTTTGAACTTGGAGATATTGTAGATACTAAGTGAATAAGTACCATAAGCTGGTATCAAAGAAACGTCAACATCACCTGGTTTTTCGAATTCTTTGTTCAAAATAACATAAAAATCCAAATCTCTAAAATCATAATAATTTTGCAGTTACAGTATGGCTTTTTAACTTGTAGAGCACTTGTACGGCTGAGCAGTATCAACAATGTAACTAAGGCTTCAAGTAAAGCAATTCAAACAGTTTATTAAATATAACTGATTTGCGCCTTGTTTTTTATGCAAGTTCCCATTATAACAATAAGGCCATTCAAATTTCCCGCCGCTACTTGCCTCTCTCTGTCATGGCTGCGAATGTTCAATTCGTAACAGGAATAGTGGCCACTCAGCTGCTCTATAGTTTACTATAATAGCTCGTTGGTTGATACAGTGCCTACTAAAGATCTACATGGCCAGAACATACAGCCGATCAGCTGTTCAAAAGCGTACACTTCAACCCGTGTTTACATTGAAATCCCTATGTCGAGTGGAATTTTTCATGAATAAACGCTAATAATTCAACTGATAACTACTTTTTCGAAAAAAGGGTTCTTATTTTATTTTACCAATACAATTTTTGTCCTTCATCATGAATTTCAAGGGTAGTAATCATTGAGTTCTCTTAATATTCTTAGTTATTGGTTAACCAATTTGTAGGTTAGCCTTGTTTTAAATTAGCTTTTTCAAATTCAAACATGTATTTCAATTATTGTCAAAAAATATAGTGTAAAGTTGAGTTGCTTGAGCTTTGAATTAGGTCTACCTATTGTTTTTTTCAATTTTGGTTACAGTATTGCTCAATTTCTACGAGAGGAATTACAATCACGGCTTTTGTAGTATGCTAATATTTATAGCTTTATTAGATTTAAGGAATTTTTAGATAAAACATAATTTTTTTGAAAAGGTAAATAGGTAGGCTATCACTCATTTTATTATATAAGTCACTATTGGAATAAGAATTCTTCTCAAATCATAAAAAGAATGGCTTGAAATAGAAAACTTTTGCAGTGTTGGTTATCTTTAGTATTAAAACAGAACATACAGTAAGGTATTTCTAACAATATTATTATAAACGATAATATGTGATCAATGATTATACTGCTAGCTTACTCAGTAAAGGATTTTAATATTCGGCCTGATCCAGTAACTTACATATCAGTTTTATTTAATCTGTTTCTACTCTTAACAGAGTTTGACACAATTTAAAATTTGACGATTCCCCGATCCAAGACCGTGAGGAATACATCTTACTCATCGGAAGTAAGTACCGGTAAGTAGTGTTCTTTATGGGTTATGGCTGATCGATACAGAGTAAATAATAATTTGTTGTAGAGTGAGATATCAGAGTTCTTGTATTTATATCATATGTAAGACCATGTTGTATCATGAAAAATCTATGTACATATTCTTCAATAGTGCTAATGAACCAATGCCATGTTTATTGACGCTCTGGTAGGATACTACTTGAAAGATTTATTCTTGGTCACAAAAGTAATAATATGAATAATATCCTGAAACATGAGAATAAGGGTATGATCACATTGAATGGGTATGTGCAAATTTTTGTCGAATCATGCATGACCCGAAAAACAAAATTTGAAAAATGCTATTGAAACACGTTGTTCACACTGAATGCAGCCAAGTGCACGCTTACAGTGTGAGTGTTCCTCTTGCTCTTTTCAGATATTGTACATTTCTCGTCTGCAAGCTTGGTTATGCATAATTAAGCGTGCTCTTGCACAAATTATATTAATATTTATGATGGTCTCTTCTAACATGCAAAGGCTAGAGTCCCCCAGCTGAGTTAAGATTATATGCTAAATGGCAGGGGTATCATTATAGCGCTATTAATGATCCAATTCAGTGTTGCTATAAATTTGTCATTTCATTCCTTGAACTGTTATTTCATATTATGCTAAAAAATTGTATAAAATTTGAACATTTTCTGCTCATTAGGTTTTGAAAATGCTGATAAAACACAGATAAACACTGGAAACGCTAATATCTAGCACACCTTCTAGGCCCTGCAATAGCCTACATAACTAATACACCTCAAGTTACCTGAAATTTTGTACCAAACATAAGAATTCTCTCTTGAATTTTTAAAAAGCTAAGAAAACGCTGGTAAGAGCAAAAAAAAATCACCTATTCTGGGCGATATAGAAGCCAATAATGTTTAGCTATTTTGAATTTCTAGACCCTATAACTGAACTTGTATTCAACATTTTTCTGTCAATTCTTGAAAAAGCGCATACCGTATTGGCCATCTTTGAATTTTTTTCAATTACGGTCTCAGTCACTACACCTCCGTGTTTACGGAGGTACGGTAGTGTCTTAGTGCGCCTCTAGAAGGTTGAACATTGTGTTTATGGAGGTACGGTAGTGTCTTAGTGCGCCTCTAGAAGGTTGAACATTAACTATATTTTATTTTGATAACTTTAAAGTGAAAAAACACTCATATTCTTTTGGTGTGGCGACTACCGTTTTGAGTTTCTGTTCGGCTTGAGAATGTACAACACACCAGCACTAAACGGTCGTCGTTACACCAAAAGAATGTGTTTTTTCAGTTTAAAGTTATCAAAATACAATATACTTTGTAATAATATTGGTAAAAAATATGGATAATCAACAATGAATCAACTGAAACACGACTTTCTTACTTATCCGGGTGAGTAAATAGATTAATGGGTAAAAGAATGAGTGTCATTTTACTTCAACCACGGAATAAGCATAAGTAGTGTTTCTTTCCTCTGTGCTTCTACCTAATATATATTAATATAAAATATAATCTCAAAAAAGTGATATGTTTATACTTCATTCAGTTTTGAAGCTCTGCTATTCGAATTACAGCACGATCTTTAATAACTTCTGCTTTATTAATTAGCCACGGTTGTGGGATCAGAGGAAACACATACCGTAATTCAAAACACTACTAGCAGTTTTAATGATTCTAAACTTTGAAGAAAGTATAGGTATATACAGTAGTTCAATTGAAATATTATTCATGATTGTAAATGTCATAATGTCAATAAAAAAATTACAGTGTTAAACTATACAGTTAATTTTGTAGACCTACCAGGGTACGCTATTTTATAAATTGTAACTCATTCTCTATTAAATGTATGCCAGCTATGAATCATATAAAGTCTAAAAAAGCTTTGATAATATATAATATATATATATATATATATATATATATATATATATATATATATAATATATATATATATATATATATATATATATATGTAATATTTATCCTACACGATTCAAAATCAACACGTTTTTACTTTAAAGTTTTGAAAAAATAATGAATTTAGTCTTAAACTCCAGAATAGAGTTGAGCGCACCCGTAAATACATCGTACTTAAATTCGTTTAAAAAGAAACTAATTTAGATTATCAACAATGTTTTTATAATTTATTGTTGATCAATAACATGATAATTCTTATTAATTTACAAACCATGACTCAGCTAAACTTAATACTTTTGTAAAAGAAGTAAGTTTGAATTTGAATAACCTATCTTGAAACATGTAACCTACAAATTGGTTAACCAATAACTAAAAATATTAATATAATTCAATGATTACTACCCTTGAAATTTATGATGTAGGTTAAAATTTGAATTGGAAAAATAAAATAACAAGTCATTATTTCAAAAAAGTGATATCAGTTGAATTATTCACGAAAAATTCCATTCAACATAGGGTTTTCAATGTAAACACGGGTTGAAGTGTACGCTTTTGAACAGCTGATCACCTGATGGTTCTAGCCTTGTAGTTTCGTAAGCAACGGTTGATATACAGTGAACTCTATACTAACTGGAACGGGCTGTCCAATGCTAAGCTACAGCCAAAAGTGTGTAATGCGGAGTGAGTGAGACAGGCCTACCGTGTGGGATTCCCTTCTCTCTCGTACTCATACATTTAAGCAGGTTGTTGCAGCTCTTGAGTAGGATTTTTCATTTTTAAAGTTGAAAAACGGATTTGAATGAGTATTAGGGCTATCAGTATTAGATCACAACCTTTTCTCTTTAATATTGCGATGTATTTGTCATAAAATGTGTAGAATTGAATAAAAATACGACCGAGAAATGGTGATGTATTGTGTTGCATTTGGATGCAAGAATGGGCATGTTGAAGGAAATGAAATACCATTTCACAGGTAAGTCAAACATTTTTGGTCCATTAATTAATTTGAAGAAACCTTTTTGTTCTCCATACATTTCCAATACTTTTTGCTATATTGATCAGTTTATTTGACCAAAAATAAAACAACAAATTTTGTTATATATTCCTAGTATACGGTGATAAATTCTATGCTAATTGAAAATTTAGGCCTACTTTATAGCATCTAAAATAAAAAAAACATAGTTGAAAAACAAATTAATCCTTATTCAAAAAAGAATAACTACAAATGATTAATAATACTGTGTTATCATCATGAGAATACATAATTTATTTTAGGTACCGTACCTACTTTTACTTTGAAAAATATGATATTGCTATCAGCTGAATTGTGATTAAATTTTGAAACCTTTCCGTTTCAAATAAATGATCGTTCAATTTACAATATTATAATAATTATTTAGCATATTCTACTGTTTGCTTATCATATGATCATAATCATAATACAATTAATAAAAATGTTTCTTCATAGATTTCTTTGCATTATTTCAGAAACTCCCACACTTACATGATTTGAAATGTTATCAGAATACCTAGTATATTGCTATCATTACATATTCAATAATCCTGTGTTATTGAATCATCATGAGTCCACATAATTCATTTTATTTACCTACTTTTATTGTAAAAATATGAGATTGTTATCAGCTGGACTGTAATTAATTTTTGAAATCAGGTTTCAAATGTTGAAAGGTCCTTTTAATTTCAAATTGTTCATTTTACTATGGTAATTATGTAGCATATTTTACTGTTCCCTTATCATAGTCATATAATATAATAGAATGTTTCTTCGTTATTTGCTTCATTTCTGTAACTCCCACTCTTATATGATTTGAAATTACACCAATGCACACCTACATGATATTCTACATTCATAGCCTGCTGTAAGTAGGCCTATATTATCAAATTGAGATATTTCCTTAAACAATAAATCATAAATCTTTCCTTTAACAATAACAATAAATCATATAATCCAAAAAACAATAGTATATCCTATCAAAATAAACATAAGACTGTGTTTAATAGTTTCAATTAAACACAGCCCTCCTTTGGACTGTGTACAAACAAAATTCGGGATTGGAATAATAAGGACTATGAGCCTGTTCTTTCATTCCCAATCATTGTATGACAGTTTATATTTGTCCTTGTTGCATGAATAAAAATTAATAAATGATACACTTCTCTGAAATCTGGCCAAAAAGTTATTCTCTTGCTTGTGAAAAGTTGACAATACTAAAACTACTGCAGTCACAAATGAAAAAATCTTTTCTTTATTCATATTCAACCTATTTCATTATTTTTGCTCTCAGAAAGTTAAAAATGAACTGCTTAATAAAGGAAAAATAACGCTTCCATGGAATAAGACATACAATATAGAAATAAAATAGAAATTGAAACTGTGCGATGCATTTTTCCATAAGAGCCAATGTGTTACAAAATAACGAATCCCACAGCAATGCGGGTTGCCTATCTTTACCAGCTGCCTCACTTTCTTTGTGTTGCTAGTCCATTCCAGTTAGTGTAGAGTTCATTGTTGATATATAGTTTCGCGTCGTCTGCTCTGGTCTGCTAGCAGTCAAGTAAGAATGATCTCAACGAAAGAGAAAACGCAAATAGACCAATGACTACCTCACGTGACCGCACTACCAACATACCGGTTTAAAACTTCTACTGATCATTTTTTAGGTTATGTTTAGCGGAATTGTAAGGAGATTAGGTTATGTTTTATCAACTAACTGACAGTCAGGTTAAGATGTAACAATGCACAGTAGATACAAAATTAGTCATAACTTGGTAGGTTTACTCTTATAAATAAGTCCTTCTTTAACAGAAGACTAATCAAACACAACGACATAATATGGATGAATTCGTTTAAAACAGAAAGTTCAAACGGTTAATAGTATGATTAGGCTATTCATCACTGTACCAGGTAAGATTAACATAATTGCCTAGGCCTTATTTGAAATAATTTTTAGATTTTAACATCTGAAATGTAGTCTACCTTCGAAACAAATATTGCTAACTATACAGAAGAGTCACTTTTAGTTTTAATAAAACCAAACGATTCTTCGATATAGACCGTGGCTAATAACTTGCACTGTAGCAAGTTTCTGTTTCTTTTATCTTAAGTTGATTGCAAATAATAATTAAATAATAATAATAATAATGCTCCACTGGATAAGTAGACTAATAAGGTAAATGCTTGTCACTTATAATTTTTGCCAGTCCATACTCAGGTAGGCTACAACAAATCGGGACCTGATTAGAAAACTTAGATACCATACTGTAATATTGAATAGGCTACCTAGTACCTACTCACTGAATAATTTTATTGATAAAACATGTAAATAATAAAATTAGGATTATTAAAATCTGCTGTATATTTCAGCCTACAGAAAGAACTGTGGAGTTAGGAATAGAGTAGTTATTAGTCAATCTAAAGATAAACAAAATTAATACGAACATATTTAATAGTCATTGAACAAGATCAAAATTTAATCCATGTGCATCTTCTATTTTCTCAATAGAGTTTATTGAAGTAGGAGAGGTATAGCACAAGGTTACCTTATTTTTTCTCTTCCTATCATTCAACAAAGAATCAATCTTTTCTTTTTTTTTCTTTATAGGTTTTTCATTATATAGCATGCTTTAGGTTGCATATAAAGCTTCACGTTATAACACCTGACTCCTGTCTCACTCAGGATTGAACACCTTAAAACCAAATCCAAAAAATAGGTTGTCAGAACGGATTTTTTAAAAGGATCATTGAAATACGCATGATACAGGTAACCTACTGTATTCACAAATAAACTCTTAGCAGGTCTAGAAACAGTTATTTTTCTTTTTTCAGAGAATAACAGGCTGATTGAGCTATGGTTGAAACTTGCTGCTGGGTCTATCTTGCTAGTTTATGGCTGATGATCACAATGTCAAGTATCAGGTGAGCTTTCTTGAAATTATCAACCTATCAAATCATGTTTGTTTTCCTGTCAATTCTGTATATAAATTGCTTTCAATACCAATAATAATAATAGAGTTTTGCATTATTGTGTTATCGGATGGACATGCTAAACTGTCGGTCTCGGCTGAAGTATGACAGTCGATAATGTTGTATGACATTCTTGCTTGGAGGCGACAAGAAGGGCGTGTGCAAAATTTCAAGCTTTTAAGCCTAGTAGTTTAAGCTCTGGTCTGTTTATGAGTCAGTCAGGACAAAGCATTTTATTTCATTGGTATGAGATTGAAACAATTCATGGAAACAAAAAACTTCACTATTCACCTCTATAAACAAATAAAAAGTGGGTTACTCACCATATAATGTGAAACGAGATTCATCTCTTGAAAGTGAGGACAATCCTACCCTATTTATACCCTAATTCTACAACTATTCAGAGCAGTAAACCGACTATGTTCTATAAACCGTTTATCATCCTAGCTTCAGTCTCATGTAAGGCTGTTTTCATGCCTTGATGATACCAGCAAGTGCTTCAGACTTGGATTCTGTATGAGCTATTTTACTTCCATAAATTCAATGTAAATTATATTTTCAGGTGACAGTCAACTTCGAATCAGGTGGAAATATTCAAGAAGTCCAATCGCCGTAATGATGATGAGTTTGATCATGAGGTTCTCTACCTGGGGATGAGCAACATGCCCTTGAGAGAGAGAGAGAGAGAGAGAGAGAGGAGAGAGAGGCCAGAAACCATTGCAGAGTGGATGATGAAGCTGATGAAGAAAATCCACCACAAGCCCAATAGTTCTCTAATTAACATGTGCATCATTGTGCCAAGGAGTGAGAAC
Source organism: Nilaparvata lugens (assembly GCF_014356525.2). Classification (NCBI taxonomy): domain Eukaryota; kingdom Metazoa; phylum Arthropoda; class Insecta; order Hemiptera; family Delphacidae; genus Nilaparvata; species Nilaparvata lugens. The sequence goes on from NC_052518.1 coordinate 27,808,573, forward strand.
AGTTTCAAGATTGCCGGAAGTGATGAAGAAAGAATAGACTTCTGGAATGGCAAAGCAACCACGACGAAAGTCATGTATCGACAATAATTGTGTAAAAGGTATTAGTTTGAAGCTTTCAATTTCAATAATTTAATCTATATCACTATGAAAATTAGATGGCGTCTGTCCGTTTGTCTGGTTGTTAGTCACGCCTAACTGATATATGAAATTTTGCCCAAAGATGGTTTATATAACAACTGATGACTGTCATTGACCTATTCTCGTTGAGGAAATCCTTAAAGGATAAGCCCTACGGTCCTTCAAAGTTTACATGTTATTCTTATGGAGGAAGTTTCTATTTTGTTTATTATGTCACGTCACATGTGTGTTTTCAACAAATCAGCTGTTGTAATGATTACATCTAACACCCTTTGGTAGTCATCATGTTAAACATCTACATGTTTACTTGAACAGGTGATTTTGGATTGCCTTATCACACTGTTCCACGCCATGCCCCATTCAGTGTGTGTGTGTGTGTGTGTGTGGTGTGTGTGTGTGTGTGTGTGTGTGTGTGTGTGTGTGTGTGTGTGTGTGTGTGTGACTGCTTCCATTCAAACCAATATGCAAGAAGCACCTGGATGCAAAATGCCGCATCGCGCCTCCTCAGGTGTGCATTCAGCTAAAGTTTGTCATGAGATGCATTAACTATTTGGCGGTACGAAGTTCGCCGGGCCAGCTAGTATAAAATAATTATCCAATGAAGTGCATAATACCTTTTATTTTTTTCCAAAATCAATGAACGTAAAAGTAGCAAAATCAATGGACGCTCGCTAATATTTAAAGCCGGCACTCACTATCCGGTAGACCAGACAGGTGTCTCGCATATTGAGACGCGATTAGCGCGTGTGGCGCGATGCGAGTTTTTGTAACTCTTGTAAAGGAGTAGATCAGCGCAAATTGGCAACACGACGTGACGCAGCGCGTCTCCTATCCTTTGCATGAGTTACAAAAATTGCATCGCGCGCTGGTCGCGCTCAAATTCAAATTTTATTTATTGCCCAAGACACATTATATAAAATATTGTACAGGCACTGTAAATTTACATAAAACTCACAACTTAACACTTGACATAATAAACTATCGCATCATTCTATGCTGTTCAACCTAATGCTGAAACACTATTCAAGACTATAAACACATTTCTTAAATAGGAACTTTTTAATTTTTCTCTTGTATTCCTTCTCAGGTAATAACTCTCTAACAGTAGGTGGTTATAAAATATGATTGCTCGGGCCTTAAAACTAGTATGAATAGATCTATAATAGTAAAATTCATTTCAGATCTGTAATCAATTCTGTGTGTAATGAGAGTGGACATTATTATGACTGGAAAATACATTTAAATTAGACTTCACATTGGTATATTGGTATACATGGTAAATTTATAATTCCCAGTCTTATGAATAAAAGCTTGCAATGAGTGAGAGGTGGTTCATTTCAAATTGTTCTATCTGATCTTTTCTGCGATAAAAGATAGAAATAAAGTATAGAAATCGGCCATTTTTTGTGTATTGGAATATGGGCTTAAGTACACTCAACAACATTTTTCCCATTTCTCAACCGAATTTGACTTATGATGCATAATTTTGGACCGCCTTGAGGAGTCGAGAAGAATGAAATGTTGTAAGATGAAATCTGATCATTGTGTCAAAAGTTATGAGTTTGAGATCCTTTTTGATCCTTAAGGTGTCCTTATGCGCGCCTCTCCACTAGGAAATAATGAAATGAAGTGCATCTAACGCAGAAATAGCTGAAAACTGTAAAATGAACCGAAAATATGATGTTCTTGGGCCATTCTGTATCTAGCACAAGGTAATTGGTTCTGTACTTCTCTCATGTATCCAAATAATATATTAAAAAATCAGAACTACAATATTAATAGCAAGCACCAATGTATAATAGTGACTGGACTATTGTGTGACAACATTTCTGTATAACTCATTACTTTTGTTATTAAGTGGTATTCCTTTTATTCTAATCAATTGCAGATTTCGAAAATAATTTATTTTATTTTTCATTTCAGGGACCAAAATGTGTCACAGAGGCCGTAAAGACAGTTCATCGTGTGTGCTGTTTCTCATTCTGCAAAGAGAGTGAACATGCAATCCCATAGTTTGACACTGTACACATCGTTTTACTCAAATCAAATTCTTTATTATTCCAAAATGCACAGTTACAAAAAATATGACACTTGAAAATTGGTTACTGGAATACCTCTACGAGACTATACGTCTGTGTGTAGGGGTGAGTTCTCGGTAGCCAATTATTATCAATATAATGAAAGGAATATGAAAACACAAGTCTGGAACAACACAAGTCTGATTGATTGTAGAGAACAGAACAGCGACATATGAAACTATATATTAAAGAAAAAAACGGGACTTCTCAGATCCATATGAGAGAAAATGGGAAAATTAAATCATTATAACTAGACTTATAACTTAACTAAAGTAAGACATATTTTAAAAAAGGAAAAGAGACCAGCGGACTCACAGGACTCATCTTTATGAGAGCGATTTTCCTTGTAAAATTTTTAAAAATATAAAAGGAGTAGGATAGCAAAAATTGACCAAACTGAGCTAAAGAAAAAAAAAGAAGAAAAAATAAAGGATAGGTTTTAGTGCATATAAACAGAATGAAGCAGGCTTTCAGACATTTCCCACCCCAGGCAGTAGAACCACCTCTCGACCTTACGCTTGTAAACAGCAATACTGCATTCGAAGTCTCTCATCTCTGCAGGCAGATTACGATATACCATCTGAGCCAGGTAGAATGGTGTATTCAGCTCCACTCCGTGAACCACCCGCGGCGTCGCAAATCCATAATTCAATCTATACCGAGTAGGATAGGTATGGAGAATTTCTGGCAAAATATTATGACTATTGTTCTTAAGGTAAATTAATAGAGATTTTATATACAATTGCCTTATGTTTAAAACAGGAAATTCTGAAAATAGTTGTATAGTTGGGTATCGGTATTGTTTGTTCAGGGCTGTTTTAATTATTTGTCTTTGCGACACCGCAAGCGGCTCCAGGAGAGAAGGTGACAGTCCTCCCCAGATGAGAATACCGTACTGTATGATAGACTGAACGAAAGCATAATAGACAGTCTTACAATGTTGCAAGCTCAGTACCTGGCTCAGTTGATTGAAAGCATACAGCAATCTTCGGAGCCTCTGCTTTATAAACTGTATGTGTGGACTCCAATTTAAGTTGTAATCAATTACTATGCCCAGATACTTGTATTGGTTTACTCTTTCTAAGATTTCACAGTTGCACACGGTAGAAGTTGGGTCTCCACATGAGTGAAGTTTCATGACTCTGGGGCCTGGATCTTGCCGACCACGGGTTACAATAGGCATGTACTTGGACTTACTCGTATTTATGGTCAAACAGTTATGGTCGAACCAGCTTTTCATCATAGCTAGGTCGGTTGTTGCATTTTTGAACGCCTCATCCCACTGCCTACCTGTAGAAACCACCGCTGTGTCATCAGCAAATAAAAAAAGTTTACTGCTGATGTTCAGCAGCGGTAGGTTATTGACATAGATCAAAAAGAGTAGAGGCCCTAGAGTACTTCCCTGAACAACTCCGTAATCAACCTTTTCCAGGCCACTCATATTATCATTAATTTGGACATATTGAAACCTGTCCTGTAGATAACTCTTGAACCACTGTAAGGAGGTCTGTTTGAGTCCAATCATTTCCAGTTTTATCATGAGTTTCTCCCTATCAACAGAATCAAAGGCTTTTGCCAAATCAAGGTAAGTAATTATCAATTTATTTTTTATTTTAATATTTTCAGTAATATGTTTAGATAGGTCAAAAAACGCGTCTGAACAATTTTTTGATTTTTGATGTTGATAAAATATTATTCTCGGTCAAATATTGCATTAATTGGTTTTTCACACATCTTTCTAGTATTTTTGAAATTATTGCCAGAAGAGAGATTGGACGGTAATTACTGTAATTGGTTTTGGGGCCAGATTTGTAGATAGGGATAACTTTGGAGATTTTGAGTACATCTGGAAATTTGCCTGTTTGTAAACTCAAATTAATTAAATAGTGAATAGGGTGTATGAGTGAGAGCACGTTTTCTTTAATAACTCTTGCAGGAATCCGGTCATGGCCTGGTGCGCTGTTTCCTCTCATGCTGCCAACCACCTGCTTGAGTTCTTCTTGTGTGACACATTGAAACTCAAACCGAGACTCGACAGCATGATAAGAATCGTTTACTGCTGGCTCACCCCTGGGAGTAATACTATCAGCCAAACACCTCCCCACAGAGGAGAAGAATTTGTTGAAGCCATTACTAACATCTGAAACACTATGTTGTCCTGTGGCTTGCCCATCCTGTATAAGCACATTTATAGGGAAAGACTTTTTCTGAGTAGGTCTTCCAGATATTTCATTTACAGTTGACCAGAATTTTTTGGGATTGTGGGAGGCTTCATCTATTTTGTTTTTATAATAATTGTATTTTGCAAGTTTAATCAAAGAGTGGAGTCTATTCCTGTATTGGAGAAATTCGTTTTTCAAGCTGATACAGAAGGGTTGTCTATTCAATTTCTTTTTTAATTTATCCCGGTGCCTGATAGATTGAATTAGACCAATGCTGATCCATGGCTTCAATTTTGTATATTTTGCAGTAACCTGAATTCTTTTAGTGTTGGTTTCTATAGTTTTCTGGATAGTTTCAGTAAACAGACGTGTTGCCACATTCACGTCAGTTTCGCTAGTAATTGAGTCCCAGTTCTGCAAAGAAAGAGAATTATTGATTGATTGCCAATCAACCTTTGAAAAATACTCATCCTTATTTGTGTGCTGTGTTTTCTTATTAGAGAATATATTCATACATATTGCGTAGTGGTCAGTGACAGCTGTTTGAACTATTATTGTAGAGGCTTGAAAGGATTGTGGTAGTCTTATAAAATAGTGGTCTATACAAGTACCGCTGGCCGGCCTAGTCACCTTGTCTATACTAGCTGTTAGTCCTACTTCGTTCAACACATCAATGTATTTCTCTTCCAGCGAACCCGGAAACACATTTAAAATGTCACAATTCAGATCTCCGGCTATAATTAGCATTTTCCTATTTGTTAAAGAATTAAGATGATTTTCGAGAGCTACTAAGAATCGAGGTAAGCTGGAGTTTGGACTCCGATATACAGCAAGAAGTTGACAGGGAGTTCCCTCCCAGTCAAAATCTATAGACAGACAGGTGGCCAGACCACCCAGTTGGAGCTCATCACATGTTACTGTGAGATTACTATCTATGTATACGACTATACCATCGCACTAATTTAGGCTATTGTAAGATCTGAGTAGCTTATACCCTGGAATTTCCAAGAGATCACTCTCGTCATTCAGCCATGCCTCAGTCAGTACAATACAGCTAAAACGATGTTTGATACCTTCTAAGATAACCATAAACTCGTCTATGTTTTTCTTATAACTTCTGATATTTTGATGAATCACTGAGAAATCCGCACAGTCTTCATTCCTTGAAAAATTAAATGTAGGATTGTAGAAAGAAAAATTATTAATGTCTGCACACTCTATGCACTCGATCGGCGACGCATCAATCGGCGCCATCAAATCGCTCATTAGACCTACTATCAACCAAACGATTGTTGTAACAAGCCGAGCCGCCTGACTAACTCAGTTATTTAGCGAGAGACAGAACATGCTTTTAATTGAAAATAAAAATATCATCTTAGGGGAACATTAGGCTAATGAATACTAATATAAATGAAAACTTATTTTAGTTCAACTGCTACTTGGATTCAGTTATATTGATACCACAATTGAATACTCAAGTGCCCTAATATACTACAGTAACTATATAATGTACCAGTAAATGTAATAAAAGTTTTAAAAATAAATGATTACACTATTAAAAAACTATTTCAACGAGATTTGAACAAATATTTTCTCAAATTTGTTTCAAAGTAAAGTAGGTTGTTTCTCAATAAGATTTTTAATTGATAAGACTGTGGTAAACAGAATTTTTAATTGATAAGATTGTGATATTAGAATTTAAATTTCAGCATAGTATAGCATAATAATAGATAAGTGGAAAGCTCAGAGAATGTGCAAAAATATTCTTATGAAGGATGGGCACCGATAGACAATACACAGATCGACGCTCCGGAAACCGATGCTCCTCTTATCTAACCAACGCTAAAGAGAACAACGCATCTTAAAAACGATCATTATAGGTATATTTGTCAATGATACATAGGATCATTTTTCCTGGGTTATAGATAATTCATGGAAAATGACATAAAATATGGAAACCGCTGCAATATCCATGAATAATCTTATTATCATTATTCTTTGCTTATTTTTCAAATTGTTATAAAATTGATAGTTATTATGTCAACTTATATGGAATTTAATATTGTTTAAATTTGAGAAGAATATCGATGACCGGTGCCGACACATCCATGCACCAATACCCATCTGTAATCCTATATCATTGTTCTAAAGCAGACTTAGTTTCATTTATTACTTTTAAATACAAATTAAAATAATATAAGATGCATACTCCTATTTCTTATAAGGAGCTATGCATTATTCACGTTAGTACGTAATATTTCAGCAATTATAATTTCGATTATAAATAGTTCACACCTAAGGTAGGATTCCATTAGTATAAAGATATTCATGTAATATAATATAATATTATATATATAGAAAGATATACCTCTTTAATTATTGCTTTATATTTATTCATCTCAATATTATAGGATTTATTATAATATAATAATAAGATTATATTTAAAAATCTTTGATTATCCTATCAAATATTATAATTAGACTATGTATAATAAATAATCGGAACTATGTATGTTTTATAATTATATTTCATAAATCAATATTACAATCACCATTACGATTGTGATTATATTATAATGATTAGATGATAAGTGTTTTTTTTTTTCATTTAAACTGTAGCCTAATGAAAGAGTGACTAGAGAGAATGGAATGGAATTGCAACTATTATTTAATCTTATCTCCGATAATTTTTTTTTTCTTCAAAGCTGAGGGGGGTCGATTTCGTACGATTTTCTTGTCAACTATTGAGAATACTGCTGTTACTTGTCATTCAAGGTTTGTGATAAAAATACGTAGGCCTACTGTCAGATAGATCTCTGCACTAAAAGATCAGTTAATCACTTTCGTTTTCAGTAGTATTCTAATCTACTCATTACAGTATGCTCAGTACACAATTATTTTAATAGAGACAGATTTAAGTAAGAGAATATCAATTATGGAGTATTTTAGATTAAAGAGTACAATTTCCTATTCTCCGTCAAAATAATAAATTGATTCGAGAGCCTACGTTAATAAAAGTTACGATTTCTTTGTGTCTGTAGACACAGGACAATAGCCTATAGTGTAATATCATTAGTTTTACTAAAAAAAAATATAATCTTTCGAATCATTTGATAATTAGTTGAAAAATTAGTTTAATATTGAATAGCGGTTCCACTTAATTAAATTTAATATGTATATATTAAATAAACTGAAAACTAAAATAAATATGTATATGCACATTATACACTTAAATTGTTAACGCATGAAAGACTCTCATCGTATTAATGTGGCCCTAAAAAGTGTATTAATGATAAAAAATATAATTAGTGCATTCTAAGAAAAAAAAAATTTATATATATTACTTTATCTTCAGCAAAAATTATATTTTCAATCACTTTCTGATATCAGAAAATAGACTAGTTAATGGGATGTTTGTTGATTATCCATGGGTGTTGTCTGGGTGTTGTCATCCGCAATATAGTTCGAGTTGTCGTTTCCGCGTAACTCAGCGATTTGCTCCGTATGAAGGACCCGAATCGCACGTTGACCTACGGCAACCTTAGCCATAACTTTGCAGTCTCTGGTCCAAACAGAAGTTAGTTTTTTGTCCTTCACTAGTTGTCTAGCTGCATTAAAGAGTGATCGTGTCTCTGGAGTGAGATGCTCGCTCAAATAAACTGGAGTATTAGGAAAGTGGCTGTTTAGTTCGTTAGCTGTAAGCGTACCCTTGAATCGCCTCGCTGATAACCTGTTCGACTTCGTGAATCTTGAGGTGAAATTGACTACAATTGAGGGCGGCATATTGGCGTTTTTCCTATACGGTAACCTATGAGCCGCAGAAATGTCCCATTCGTTAAAGTTAACGTTAATTGCTCTGGCAACAGCATCTAGAACGGTAAACATGTCCTCCCCTTTCGTTAATGGCACACCCGACACAAGGATATTGTTTTTGCGTGTGTGTTGTTGCAAGTCTTTTAAGTCACCTTTCTTTTGTTGTAGCTCCTCTTTAAGTTGAGAGTTCTCCTGGAGCACGAGTTCGACTGATTTGCACGCATTTTCGCACTTACTAGTAACTTCCGCGAATTTTTCTCTAATTTCTGAAATTTCCAGATTGTTTTTTTTTAATGTCTGCTTTCACTTGCTTTAGATTATTTTCGTTCGTATCCCACCTCATGTTATTAGAGTCCCAGTTCATTTTATTTTCTTTACGGAATTCAGCGATAGCATGCAGAATGGAATTATAGTCTTCTACCTGTTTACTGGCGGATGAAGGTGTAGAGGAATTTTCAGTAGAGCATTTTTCGCAGTTCCATTCCCCATGTTTATTAACAGGGCCACTGCATTTCATATGATAACGGGCGTCACAAACTGAACACTTCACACTATCTTCAAGCACTGTAACGGACTTATTACATTTTAAACACTTATCTGCCATGGTTAATGTGTGATTTAACCACTTTAAATAAATAAAATACTAATTGGAACTTCGTAAAGTAGATGATTAAATTTTAGGTTAAGCCAGTTAATAGGAGAATACGGCAGGCGGCTGGCGTTAACTTGTTACCGAGCTTTCGTTTCACAGAGCGATAACAAACGATACGAACTCATCGGCTGTCCGAACTGAACTGAACTATATCATAGTATATACTATTATCATAGTATATCCCACTTCCATTGTATAATTTTGAACATTACAAAGCATGTGTTCTGTCATGAATAATAATATGTTTATGTGAATTACCAATTTACTGTTACTTTCGCAATTCTTCATATGTTTTGAAAAAAAAGAAGGTATTTGCACTTCATTGGATAATTATTTTATACTAGCTGGCCCGGCGAACTTCGTAACGCCATATAGTTAATGCATCTCATGACAAACTTTAGCTGAATGCACACCTGAGGAGGCGCGATGCGGCATTTTGCATCCAGGTGCTTCTTGCATATTGGTTTGAATGGAAGCAGTCACACACACACACACACACACACACACACACACACACACACACACACACACACACACACACACACACACACTGAATGGGGCATGGTGTGGAACAGTGTGATAAGGCAATCTTCATAAGCTCAACACTTTGCATCACCAAGCTGCGTCTCCTCCGATCTTAAAATTAGCTTAGTGTACAGCTGGTAACTTTGGATGATATTATTCATATTATTCAAATTATTAATTTTCATGGATTTTATTTATGTAGATAATTTTTCAACAGCAAAATAAATTAGTTACTAAAAATCAATTGATTCTAAACACCTAAGACAATGGCACAGAATTATTCGAAACGTAGCCAGGATTTGATTTCGGGTGGGAGAAATGAAATTTGATTGCCGTAGGGATTTAACAAAAACAAATCAACTTACGCCTAAAATCTGCATTTTACAGCATTTTCTGCGTTTTCTAAGCTTTTTGGAGAACAGATGAAGAGCAAATTTTCGAATTTGGTTGAGAAGTTCAGCTAGTATTTGAACTAATACCAATGATACGACCCAAAAAAGGCGGGTTTCAGCGTTGTTCATGAGTTTTCTGCGTTTCGTCAGCATTCTGCATTACTGATTTTGTTGTAAATCATTTCAAGTGTGTTGTCCTTAGTGTGAGAGATGTATGTTGATGGAAGTAAATGTATGATAGATTGTATGAATGGTAAACCACCACCATTGAGCTTGATCATTGTAGACAAGTTCAATAGTGCCGGTCCAAAGTCCGATTGAAACCCCCCTTTCACATTAACAAGCAATCTGTGAGGTTTCTCACAATTGAATCATATTTAAAATTCATTACCACGTTTATCATGGATTTTAATTTTTTTATGATTTAATGAGAAAACTAGAATCATGGTTAGCTAATGTGTAAAGAGGCATAAAAGCGTGATGGCCATTCAGCACAGTATAAAAATAAGCTTGCATTTTCTTAAAATGTATGTATTCAGGGCGAGTTACTTATTTTTATCTATAAAATCTAAAAAATAGATTTTTCTATCTTGCATTTCCATTGTAGGTTTGGCAATGGGATTACCACTTTCAGGATATTTTGCAAATTTATACATTAATGAACTCGAAAGATCCAAAATAGTTGATAATATTAACCCTCTAAAACAGAATGTTACAGTATTATATCAGTACAGATATGTAAACGATATAAGAATGTCTTTATGAAGATTATGTGAAACATTGATACTAGTAGTTGTAGTTTGTGTTTTTAATCTTGTACCTATTTTATGTTAAAAACTTTTCAAAGAAAGGGTAACTTACTATAATGTCATTTAATAAAATGAGCTTTTATATTTGGTTTTGAATAAACAAGATATACTTACTAATGTAATCATTGATAAAGTGAGTTTCATTTCTAAATGAATATAAATTAAGTTTATTGATGTTATTATAGAGAGCATTTGCAATAAATTATAGTTATTCAATAACTGATCTGTTTTATTTACAGTTACCCATAATCTATATAAATAAAAATCAAGCCTCAAATTTTGACATTCAATAACTTTTAATATTATCTTCATGTATAGAATTTACTGAGGATTTAAATAGAAACTCAGAATAATAATTGAGTTTCAAAAACCCTATTACTCTTATTGACCAAGGTATGAAGAGTCTATCGCAATAAACCTTGCATATTGACTACAGTAGCCTTCGTAGGTACTGCTGTACTTGATTGTTTATAATGTCGTTTTCACAGTAAAATTTTGCATTGCGCACTTGGTGTAGATAAGGCTTACGATGTACAGTAAATACAGAGGGCAACCTCATCCAATAATATATCAACATTTCAATTGAAATACATTTTATTATTATATATCACACATGTAAACTTAAAAGTAGAAATATTTTTAAAACTCATGTTAGTGACGACCGTTTCGTTGTGTGCTGCATCATCAAACTAAATTATGTTCAAACAGTAGACTCTCAAAATTTGAGGGTTGTGGTGGGGGAATTGAACTCAGCCATATAGATGAGTTTTAAAAATACGGTACCTATTTATACTTCAAAGTTAACATTTGTGTTGATTTGTGTTAACATTCAACAAGTAAAAAAAATAATGGATATTCAATAAAGAAAAACAAAAATAATTGAAATAGAAACAAATAAATAAACATAAAAGCTGTGAACTGTATGAATCATTCAGTAAACAAGAATTATTTGAATCATACAAGGATTCAAATAAAAGTCTGATAAAATTATTGGTATTTTACCAGTTCCATCAAAAGCCGCATTCAAAGAAAAGTTTAATTTTTTTTTACTTCAAACCATTTAAGTGTTTCAAAAAAACACTGAAAATATTATTGCGTGCTGTAACAAAAAAAAAATGCGGCAAACCTAACATTATTTCTAGCATTTTTGTTTCTTTTAAAATTGTATATAAAAAATGTTTTAAACTTTCTTGTGAACCTAGTAGGCAGTTTGATAGACATTTTTATAAAAATCTCTGATGGTGTTGAAAAAAGGCGTGTGAATGACCATTGCCAATATATGCCTATATAGGTAATAACACCAAATCCATGTTATGTTAGTTTGGTTCACTTCAGGTAGGATTTATAATATTATGCTGATATTTTGTTGACAGAAACATGATTCTGATGACTATATCGTCAAGAACGTTAATTATTATAGAAATTAAAATGATTAAATCATTGTTCTTACATTTTATTGTTTTCAAAGATATTTTCAGAAATGTCAACACAGTATAGATATGGTATTCTATTTGAATATTAAGGTACCCACCTCACTAAGTATCGATCAAAAATGTGCTATAAGACAAGAATAGAGCATATTCAACAATCGAAACTCAAGAATTATTTTCATGTGAAATACAAAAATAAATTATAAAAACATTGTTGATAAACTAAATTAGTTTATTTCTAAACGAATTTAAGTACAATGTATTTACGGTTGCGCTCAACTCTATTCTGGAGTTTAAGACTAAATTCATTATTATTTCAAAACTTCCAAGTAAAAAAGTGTTGATTTTAAATCGTGTAGGATAAATATTATATATATATATACATATACCGTATATATGATTCATGGCTGGCATACATTTAATAGAGAATGAGTTACAATTTATAAAATAGTGTACCCTGGTAGGTCTACAAAATTAACTGTATAGTTTAACACCGTAATTTTTTTTATTGAAATTATGACATTTACAATCATGAATAATATTTCAATTGAACTACTGTATATACCTATACTTTCTTCAAAGTTTAGAATCATTAAACTGCCAGTAGTGTTTTGGATTACGGTATGTGTTTCCTCTGACCCCACAACTGTGGGTAATTGATAAAGGAGAAGTTATTGAAGATCGTGCTGTAATTCAAATAGCAGAGCTTCAAAACTGAATGAAGTATGAACATATCAGTTTTTGACATTATATTTTATATTAATATATATTAGGTAGAAGTAAAATGACACTCATTCTTTCACCCATTAATCTATTTACTCACCCGGATAAGTAAGAAAGTCGTGTTTCAGTTGATTCGTTGTTGATTATCCATATTTATTACCAATATTATTACAATGTATTGTATTTTGATAACTTTAAACTGAAAAAGCACATTCTTTTGGTGTAACGACGACCGTTTAGTGCTGGTGTTGTACATTCTCAAGCCAAACAGAAACTCGAAACGGTCGTCGCCACACCAAAAGAATGTGAGTGTTTTTTCCCTTTAAAGTTATCAAAATGAAATATAGTTAATGTTCAACCTTCTAGTGGCGCACTAAGACACTACCTCCGTAAACTCGGAGGTGTAGTGACTGAGACCGTAATTGAAAAAAATTTCAAAGACGACCAATACGGTATGCGCTTTTTCAAGAATTGACAGAAAAATGTTGTTCAGTTATAGGGTCTAGAAATTTAAAATAACTAAACCTTATTGACTTCTATATCGCCCAGAATAGGCGATTTTTCTGCTCTTACCAGCGTTTTCTTAGCTTTCAAGAGAAAATTCTTACGTTTGGTACAAAATTTCAGGTAACTTGAGGTGTACCGTATTAGTTATGTAGGCTATTGAAAGGGCTTAGAAGGTGTGCTAGAAATTGGCGTTTCCAGTGTTTATCTGTGTTTTATCAGGATTTTCAAAACCAAATGAGCAGAAAATGTTCAAATTTTATACACATTTTTAGCATATGAAATAACAGTTCAATGAATGAAATGACAAATTTATAGCAACACTGAATTGGGTTATTAATTGCGCTATGATTCCCCTGCCATTTAGCAGATAATCTTAACTCAGCTGGGGGACTCTAGCCTTTGCATGTTAGAAGAGACCATCATGAATATTAAGAGAACTCAATGATTACTACCCTTGAAATTCATGATGAGAGATAAAAATTGTATTGGTAAAATAAAATAACAACCCCTTATTCGAAAAAGTAGTTATCAGTTGAATTATTAACGTTTATTCATGAAAAATTCCATTCGACATAGGGATTTCAATGTAAACACGGGTTGAAGTGTACGCTTTTGAACAGCTGATCGGCTGTATGTTCTGGCCATGAGTTGAGTAGGCCATGTTAACACATTATATTCGTTTTCATCCACAGTTCTGAATGGTACTGATGCATTTAATCAATATCAGATAGAATTTGATATTTATTCAAATTTTATGACTTAAGCCATTGAGAGCATCCATATTTGATGAATGATTGTTGATTTATGTCTAAAATACCAGATTCCTTGCATATAGATTAGATCAGGTAATAAATTGATCAAAATACTCTTTCAGATGAAAAATATATTTATTTGATTTGGAATATTACTTAGTTTAATGAAAAAATAAATCAATTATTATTCTCTTCATCAATATTTACATCTCGCAGGTTGAAGCATGGGAATCATGCAGGGGAATCATTCACATCACGCAGGTTGAAGCATCAGACTCCTGTAAAATTCGTGGAATAGAGGTGGAATCAGAGGCAAAAGATCATTTTTCTTCTCCAAACTAATTGGGAAAATCCCGTTGTATGATTTTTCACATGTAAATGACATAATGTTTTCCCCCTTCTCTTGAAATTTATTCTTTTGAATTGTACATTTTCCCCTAAACTCTCTTTGTAACGCACAATACCCACTTCAGACTTCACATACTGGAACCATTGTATGGTCCAGAAAAATTGTTCACATTGTTTCTTTTCTTGAGAACTAAACCCTCTTTCAACAACTGGGAAAAGCTAAAAAAATGATCCTGCTTCATTTCGTGTACCACAAATGGATTCTTCTTGCCACATGACCGTACCAACTGGTAACAGTCATGTGGGTGATAAATTGGTACCTGGGTCTTTCTCTTTCGTTTTTCAATGATTGAAAGATCAACATCACATTCCATGTGAGTATGTCCTGGAACTAGAAATTTATGGTTGATTGTATGGATGTGTGGGAAATCAGAAACAGCCTTCATAAACATGACAGATACGTGTGAGTTTTTATTTGCTGATGACTATCAAAATTGTCATTTTGTTCCATTCTATGAATACTTAGCCAGAATGCAACTCCTCAGGCATGATAATAAAAATTGAATCAAACTCAAATTTTTGATAAATCAGTCTAACCTCTCAAGAGAAATCTTCTGCTGCTTCCGTACAAACTGGAAGCATGACGAATAATTGAAAACTTGACAAACTGAAAACTTGATGTAATCAAATCTTGAAGAATTTAAAATTGATCTATAACCACCCTCGGTTAAGCAAGAATCTATACACAAATTTTCAAGTTAATCAGTCCAGTAGTTCTGACGAGATAATGCGTCAAACATAATTTCCCTATACTTTACACCTGTATAGGCTACATTTATAATCCAGTTCTTTCCTTCATTATAGTATAGAGGATGATACATGGATGGATGATCATTGTTATTTTACTAAAAGATAGAATAAATTGAATAGTTTACCTTTCAGAGGGAGTTTTGACAACCCACAAAACTCATTTTTCATTTGAAGATATAACGAAAAGGTGCATATGACATTTTTTTGCTCAGCTTGCCAATATACCCCTCATTCCAATATTAAAATTTTCGACTGACTGTACAGTGAGTCAGTCAATCTATCAGGACACGAATAATTTTGAAATTTTTATTAAATAAAAATGGAAGAATATAATTTCTTTATGTAAATAACAACACCTTCATTCAAATACATATTAACTGCATGCGTTTTCATATTGCCGATACAGCATTGATGAAACTGTAAACGTTTATTTAGCACTTTGTCTTAAAAATTTCTAGCTGAAAAATTAATAATCCTTGCCACGTGTAGGCCTAAACAGTGCATCAGGAAAACGTAGTTTCAAAACTATGTTTTTCAGGTAGAAAGCAATATAGAAACAGATGTTCCTTTTTTAATTTCGACCATATATGATTTGGTGATTTCTTAATGAAATCAAATGTACCATTAATGGAATTTAAACATTAATTTTGAAAAATCTAGAAGGAAAATTAAAATTTGGGCTTCCAGTTGCACGAGATTGATATTTTTAGAATCTATGTGCAAAATTTGAAGATCTAAATCATTCCCGTTTTTCCGGTATGCAATCCACAAGTTGACATGTTTTGATGCGACCAAACGAACACATGCACAAACGAACAAACTCAACCCTACTCTCTCTTATCAAAAACAAATCAATTCCATACAGTCATGTTTTCCAAGTGTCCAATGTTCAATGCTCAATCTGTGTTATGCCATTGCCAGTATGATAATTCTAAAAACGTGTCAGTGGTACCAACGCCACAAGTAAGATTTAAGTACCAAAAGTTGGAACGCGAGTGGTGCGATATGAATGCCATTTGTTGACTTGAGACTTTTGTACCACAATGGGAAATTCATCACAGATGATACTAATGTTATAAGTCAACTTAAGACGTTTGTACCATTCTGTGAAATTCCTTTATATCATGATGTGAGATGTGACTAAAATACCATCATCAATAACTCAGGTAATATTCATATTAGACTTATGCCGTTTGTACCATCTGAAAGCAAATTTTTTCTACATTTTCCTATTGACATAACTCATTTTGACCAAAAATTGACTTAACACCTTTGTACTGCCGACCAGAGATATATTTGTGCTAATGACGAGATCTATCCAAAACTGTTAGGCTTTTTAGTGTTCATCAATGAAATTGTGAATAATAAATAATATAATATTTTGTTAATATTATTCTTTGTAATCATGAAAGTTATTGATCCATTTAAATAGCATAGAAATATTTACGTTTGATTTTGGCTACTTCTGTTTCTTATTAGATTTTTATTGCTGTTTAACCTCACTACCTATTCGTATTTTGTTTATGGCCTAATTTATTAAAAAAATAAATAGAATTTCATTATCAAATTTCAGAATACTTAATCGGCTAAACAGAAACTTAAACCTAATAAACTTCACTCATTTTTATTTCATTAAAAATTTTGTTATATGGAATAGGCCTATGCATAATGAAGATTATAAAAATTATCTCTTGCTTTCTATAAGAATAATTTTATTTGCTATGCAGGTCCTCTGCATTTCATAAAGATTGATTTTAATTTAAATTCAACACCTCAAGTACTGAAACTCTATGATTTTTGTTTTACAGGCAGCTTGGACTTCTTCCAGTCCTATCTGAAAGAAAACTATGGCCACATCGAGATGGCTGGTTTAGCAGCAGGTAAGGCGCTTTCATGCAATCCTCTTATAATATAATTTTTATCACATAATAACGATTAGTGATAGTAGTCACATTGGTATAAATAATTTTACCATATTCTGCTGCTATTTTTTTAGAGACTGTGATAATTTACGCCAAGCTAAAAACTTGGAGCTTTTACATTAGAGTTGTCATTCAAAGTTTTCAACAAATTATGGCAATATATTAAAATTACAGCAACATTGCTTCCTCAACTTATAAAAATCCCTCTATCTAACATGATTTTTGTTTTCCATACATTGCTGAAAACACTAAGAAAGTTGCCAACAAAATTTTCCTTCATTACAAGTCCATGCAGGCTATGCTCTCTAAGCGAAAATTCGACAGCTTTTGTTGATCTACATTGTTTGAGAACAGCAATTTTTTAAAGATAATAAACAACTTTTTTATAGAAGAATCTTTGAAAACTTTGGTGTATAATATGCAACTTTAAAACCATTGCATTTTGAAAACTTAAACCAAGCTACTCCACAATTGAAAGTCTGTCTTTTCAATACTAAAGAAGATACAGAGAACAACCTAGAAGACTTACAGTATAGGGAAATCTCTAAAACTATGAGAGAAATAAAATGTTTAGGAAAATTTGTAACCTTTAATATTTTTCATAGGATAGTCAGTATTTGATCGAATGCCAGTATTTGATTAACATTGGTGTTGCTATCCTTTTGCCAGATTTTTTACATAATGTAGAAATATATTCAATAATTGCTAATTATTAAAAAAAAATTCAATCTAATTATGCAAGTGTATTATTAATTATTGAAAAGTAAATTCACTTGATGAGTACAATAAATTGATTGTTCTAAAGAAGAATGAACAATATTTATCACGTACACCCTGAGTAGCTTCAGAGGAGGGTGATTGATACCCAGGTGTTTCTCCTGGATGACTTCGCTCAGTCGTAATGTGGGCGGGGAAAGGAGGCAAGTCGAAGTTCCTCTTCCTTCTTCTTTGTTCCTCAGCTGGCGTGAACAGCACCTCCTGGTGCTTCTGACGGCGTGAAGGTCGCTCTCTTCTCTGATGACACCACTTTGATGTAATCTTGTATCGGCCTTACGGCCTCGGTTCCGCTCCAGTGAAGTAGGAAAAGGAAGGACAGACAGGATAGGGACGGCAGACAACGGTCCGCTGTGCCCTGGGGAGAAGGAAGAATAGGGACGGCAGACAACAGTCCGCTGTGCCCTGGGGAGGAGGAAGAATAGGGACGGCAGACAACGGTCCGCTGTGCCCTGGGGAGAAGGAAGAATAGGGACGGCAGACAACGGTCCGCTGTGCCCTGGGGAAAAGGAAGAATAGGGACGGCAGACAACGGTCCGCTGTGCCCTGGGGAGAAGGAAGAATAGGGACGGCAGACAACGGTCCGCTGTGCCCTGGGGAAATGGGAGGACAGGGACGGCAGACAACGGTCCGCTGTGACCTAGGGAGATGGGAGGACAGGGACGGCAGACAACGGTCCGCTGTGCCCTGGGGGAATGGAAGGACAGGGACGGCAGACAACGGTCCGCTGTGCCCTGGGGGAATGGGAGGACAGGGACGGCAGACAACGGTCCGCTGTGCCCTAGGGAGATGGGAGGTCAGGGACGGCAGACAACGGTCCGCTGTGCCCTGGGGATATGGGAGGACAGGGACGGCAGACAACGGTCCGCTGTGCCCAAGGGAGATGGGAGGACAGGGACGGCAGACAACGGTCCGCTGTGCCCTGGGGGAATGGAAGGTCAGGGACGGCAGACAACGGTCCGCTGTGCCCTAGGGTGATGGGAGGTCAGGGACGGCAGACAACGGTCCGCTGTGCCCTAGGGAGATGGGAGGTCAGGGACGGCAGACAACGGTCCGCTGTGCCCTGGGGGAATGGAAGGTCAGGGACGGCAGACAACGGTCCGCTGTGCCCTGGGGAAATGGGAGGACAGGGACGGCAGACAACGGTCCGCTGTGCCCTAGGGAGATGGGAGGTCAGGGACGGCAGACAACGGTCCGCTGTGCCCTGGGGGAATGGAAGGTCAGGGACGGCAGACAACGGTCCGCTGTGCCCTGGGGAAATGGGAGGACAGGGACGGCAGACAACGGTCCGCTGTGCCCTAGGGAGATGGGAGGTCAGGGACGGCAGACAACGGTCCGCTGTGCCCTAGGTAGTTGGGAGGACAGGTACGGCAGACAACGGTCCCCTGTGCCCTAGGGAGATGGAAGGTTAGGGACGTACGGCAGCCAACGGGCCGCTGTACCAGGGCAGGAGGTCGGGGACGTACGGCAGCCAACGGGCCGCTGTACCAGGAGCAGGAAGGTTGTGAGCGGAATGCTGTGGTCTGGGGCTCGTCCGGCCTTTAAATACTCCCCCAAATTGGAGGGGATGGAGTAGTGCCGCCGCCAGAGGCGGTGGAAATCGTCTTGATGCGCGGAAGATTATGCGCCATCGGTACCTTCCTTATCTCCGCGGTCGGCTAGCCTTGCTGATAGCCGAGCGTCTTTCAATAATATTATTTACTATTTCCTCGTCACAATTTTACTTTGTGACACCCCACTCCTACTTGGCGGGGGGGGGGGGGGGGGAGTTCGGAGCCCTCTATGGCACCACCTTAAAAGGCGTGAGCCATCTAGGCATCACCTTAAGAGGTGTATGACACGTGCTATAAGCTTCATCTATACCTGGTCCACAGGTACATATCTACATCGTCCATTTGATAATCAGACTTTTATGCGTGGCTTGCCGGCCCGTTTGCGCTTGCCTGATGTTGTGTTGCGGTGGCACAGCACTGGATCCATATTTCGAGGGGGGCCTGGTCTGGGTTCCTTTGACGGTGGGACTACTTCATTGGCAGTTGAAGACTGCGTTTGCTCTTCCACATCCATTTCAGTTGAGGAGGGTATTGACTCCTCCATATCCATGACAGTAGGGGGTGGTATTGACTCTTCCATATCCCTCTCGGATTCACCACTTGTGTTGGTGGCTGGGGCATGAATCGTGGTCTGGCGTTCAGAGTCAGTCATCTCATTCCTGTGATCCATCACTATGTTGCCCCAGGATGCTTGCCTTGGAACATATGACAACTCTGCTTTGCTATCAATCAAGGCATTAAGTTTGACTCTGTTCAAACCAACCTGCTTGAACATCCTTCTGTTCCGACTCTTGTTGTCCGGAGATTTGGAGTCTATGGCCGATATTGTTGGGACTGTTGTTGTCCTATTCCCCAATAAGAACGATCGCGACTTAATAGGCTGACTTGAAGGATTCAGTTGGGGAGGATCCCACTCTATCTCTCTCGTGAATGTGTGAATATTCACCCTGTTTTCATGCATAAATTCCATGCCTAATAGCAACTCTTGTCCAAGTCCATCCAGTATAGATGCCACTAGTGGAACTGTGATTTGTCCTATAGTGACATTAGTTGTCAGCTTCCCATTTAATGGGGTAGATCGTCCATCAGCTAATATTGCGTGGTGATGAGTTGGTACCTTCCTTATCATCCCTATTTTTTGGAGAACTTCATTACTCATATAATTAGCTTCAGCGCCACTATCTAGCAATGCCCGACACTTTTTACCTCCGATTGTCACAGTAATGAATAGTCTGTTGTCCCTTGATGACTCTTCAATCACAGGAATCCTGTGTGCCGTTCGCATCACTGCTGTCTTGTTCGGAGTTTTATTCTCCTTCTGCACATCACAGACACATATCAGTGCTCTCTTTCCGCTCCTTTTACATGGTGGAATATCGGGACAGTGTGATCTCCAGTGCCCCGGTCTCTTGTATTGCCCATACATGGGTTCAGACTCACTAAGTGATGGTCTGTTACTAGTAGGGGTTATAACTGTCTCAACCTTGAGCCTTGTAATCTTTTTCGTGTCCTCAATCATGTGAACTCTCGAATTCTGTCTATTCTGTTTCTCCTCTGCTTTTATTTGTTCATACTCCCTCGCGAATTTTTCCAATTCGTTGATACTATGAACATCTGATTGCCGAATATACAATTTGTACCGTGGGAGGAGATTCTTATACACTCTCTGTAATTTATTCTCGTCTGTAAAACCTCCTCGATGCCTCATGAGTGTCAGTACATCTTCGAGAAATTCGTCAAACGATTCACCTTCCCTTTGCTTCCTTGCCTGAATTAGATTCTCGAGGTCCTCCTCATAGGTAAGTGGGTAGTAGCGTGATCTGAAATCTGTCACAAAATTGTCCCATGATTTCCACTGGTCACGACGATTACGCATCCATAGAGTAGCTTTACCAACTAGTAATTCAGGAAGGGCAACTAGTAGTTGGTTGCCAGTAAGCCCATAGGCTTGTTGTAGCTCATCTAGCCTTTCTAGAAAGCTGTGAGCATCTGATTGGCCATCAAAAGACAGTCTCCAGCTTCTTACTTTGTCACATACCGCCCCTGGGTCCATGAGGGGGTTTGTGTGAATGTTGGTTCCAACTTTAGCATGAGTACCTGTTGCTGAGTGTCCAGATTCCTCACTGCTTCTGCTCATTATTCCGGGTCTTGGGCTGGGATAACGTACAGCCATCTTCTTATGTTGTTCTACTAACAACCTTCTCAACTCGGCAAGTGTTCCAGATGACACTATGCCCCAATCTTGTAGAAGATTAAAAGCTTCATCCTTTTTCAATCTATAGATCCAGGAAACTCTGGGGTCGGCTATCACCTCGGGGTTTATGTCCTCGACCGACTGATCCTCTGTCAGCTCCTGGTGTTGAGCATCTGAATCAGACTCTCCCTGTTCACTCATGATTCTTACTTCGTTGCCTTGTGCCCCACGTTGGGCGCCAATCTATCACGTACACCCTGAGTAGCTTCAGAGGTGGGTGATGGATACCCAGGTGTTGCTCCTGGATGACTTCGCTCAGTCGTAATGTGGGCGGGGAAAGGAGGCAAGTCGAAGTTCCTCTTCCTTCTTCTTTGTGCCTCAGCTGGCGTGAACAGCACCTCCTGGTGCTTCTGACGGTGTGAAGGTCGCTCTCTTCTCTGATGACACCACTTTGATGTAATTTTGTATCGGCCTTACGGCCTCGGTCCCGCTCCAGTGAAGTAGGAAAAGGAAGGACAGACAGGATAGGGACGGCAGACAACGGTCCGCTGTGCCCTGGGGAGAAGGAAGAATAGGGACGGCAGACAACGGTCCGCTGTGCCCTGGGGAGAAGGAAGAATAAGGACGGCAGACAACGGTCCGCTGTGCCCTGGGGAGAAGGAAGAATAGGGACGGCAGACAACGGTCCGCTGTGCCCTGGGGAGAAGGAAGAATAGGGACGGCAGACAACGGTCCGCTGTGCCCTGGGGAGAAGGAAGAATAGGGACGGCAGACAACGGTCCGCTGTGCCCTGGGGAGAGGGAAGAATAGGGACGGCAGACAACGGTCCGCTGTGCCCTGGGGAGAAGGAAGAATAGGGACGGCAGACAACGGTCCGCTGTGCCCTGGGGAAATGGGAGAACAGGGACGGCAGACAACGGTCCGCTGTGCCCTGGGGGAATGGAAGGTCAGGGACGGCAGACAACGGTCCGCTGTGCCCTGGGGGAATGGGAGGACAGGGACGGCAGACAACGGTCCGCTGTGCCCTAGGGTGATGGGAGGTCAGGGACGGCAGACAACGGTCCGCTGTGCCCTGGGGAAATGGGAGGACAGGGACGGCAGACAACGGTCCGCTGTGCCCTAGGGTGATGGGAGGTCAGGGACGGCAGACAACGGTCCGCTGTGCCCTGGGGAAATGGGAGGACAGGGACGGCAGACAACGGTCCGCTGTGCCCTAGGGTGATGGGAGGTCAGGGACGGCAGACAACGGTCCGCTGTGCCCCGGGGGAAATGGGAGGATAGGGACGGCAGACAACGGTCTGCTGTGCCCTAGGGTGATGGGAGGCCAGGGACGGCAGACAACGGTCCGCTGTGCCCTGGGGAAATGGGAGGACAGGGACGGCAGACAACGGTCCGCTGTGCCCTAGGGAGATGGGAGGACAGGGACGGCAGACAACGGTCCGCTGTGCCCTAGGTATATGGGAGGACAGGGACGGCAGACAACGGTCCGCTGTGCCCTAGGTAGATGGGAGGATAGGGACGTACGGCAGCCAACGGGCCGCTGTACCAGGGCAGGAGGTCGGGGACGTACGGCAGCCAACGGGCCGCTGTACCAGGAGCAGGAAGGTTGTGAGCGGAATGCTGTGGTCTGGGGCTCGTCCGGCCTTTAAATACTCCCCCAAATTGGAGGGGATGGAGTAGTGCCGCCGCCAGAGGCGGTGGAAATCGTCTTGATGCGCGGAAGATGATGCGCCATCGGTACCTTCCTTATCTCCGCGGTCGGCTAGCCTTGCTGATAGCCGAGCGTCTTTCAATAATATTATTTACTATTTCCTCGTCACAATTTTACTTTGTGACATATTATTGATATTACATAAGATATACTGGTATCAGCTATCCTCTATAAAAGGCAGTGACTGGGCAGAGAATCGGCAACGTTGTTCTTCTATACTACTCTACTACCAATGTAACGTGACCTCACTATAGACGCGTTTCTTCTATGTTATATGTTCATGATTATAACATTATTTGAGCTACTCTTCCGGTGTAATTTAATCAAGCTTTTGTAAGATTTTGTAGCCAAGCTTGAAGTTTCCTTCTTGAACAACTTCAAAAAAGTGGCACTGATACAGCCTGTTTGAGAGTGATTTATATCATATTGAAAATTAAGAACTACAATATATTTTGCAAGCACCAATTTATATAGACTGCACTACTAGTAATTATAACATAATGCTTAGTAGGCCTACCTTATGGAAGTCAATCATGTTCACTACTTAATGATGTTTTAATATCATTGTTTTCTTTATGTTACAGAAGCCACCACAGAGGGTCATGTGTGTGGACCACTGAGGCAACAAAAGTGAAATTTATTTGGGATTAAAAGTTAACAGATCGTTGTGCAACCCGGTGATAATCTTGTATTAAAGGAAGTTCTTATGTAGCAAGCACAAGTTATGAAGTTAGTAAAGGCTATTATTAATCACATCAGATGACTTTTGTTGCTGCAAGAGTGTCTACCATGTTCATGTACTGAAGCTGCAATGACATCCACTATCTCATAGAATGTTCTATGAGCAGTACTTTGAGAAAAATAATATATGTCATCAGCAGCTAAGAATGTCTCTGGTTTGCTCAACATCCAAACTGTAAAAAGTATTTTCTCCTCAAGAGGTATTTTTATATTTGCAGGCTGATTAATTTTCCTTCTTATAACTTCTAAGAGCACCTAAAAATGTTGATGTTAATCTTTGTAAATTTGGAATTTAATAAAAAACAATCAATCTACCAATTTTTGATTTGAAATACACCATGTTTGGTTATTCGTATGGCCTATATCTTACAGTAGGCCTACCTCTGTTATACGCTCATATGGCCCGCCACAAAGTAGACCCACGCTAATCCACGAAAAGCAACCCACGCCGTGGGATGTTTTGTAAACCATTGCTATAGAATTATTCATAATCAATCAGCTGACAAGTGGATTATCCATTGCATGTATTACACAGATGTCTGGAGAAGCTTAGCAATGGTTCACAAAACATCCCATGGCGTGGGTTGCTTTTCATGGACTAGCGTGGGTCTACTTTGTGGCGGGCCTATAGTTGGGTCTAGTCAACTATGACCATCCTATAACTGAAGACGCGATCGATCTATCCAGGAATGCCTGGTCATTGGAAATAAATGATAATAATTTAAAATAGTCATAAAAAATGATATAGTCAATTTCGACTAAAATAACAAACCAGTTACTTGAGATGAGTACCAACTCAAGAAAAATTGTGCAACAACAGAAACTAGTCTCTAAAAATGTTTTCATAAAAGTTTGGTTAAGAAAATGTAATGTTGGCTCTATTTCTAAACTCATTTTGGTTCTTTTAAAATGTCAAAAGTAAATCAGTTTTTGCTTTAATTTTTTTATACAATTTAAAAGCAGACAAAATATATTTTTAGGAAAAATGGTATTATTTTCATTCAATGAAGACTAGTGCAGTGGTCTCTTTGATGACGCTAAAAAATATAGTCCTATAAATATATTCATGATTATTAAACAAGAATCCAAAATCTACCCCGCGACCCACTTGGTATGTTTTCAGTAGGTGACCTGAATAGAATAATGCTACATTAACCATGTTTACAAAATTTCAGTGGAAATATTCTGATGATAATAGTATAGAATCTTTTATTTGCATGTTTTACTAAGACATTCTAAAATGGCTTTTAAACTCACTCATATTATAAAGTGATATTATAATTTTAAAATAACCCAAGTTGTGAGGTCTCGTATTATTACGTTCCTGTTAGAATAATTCATTGAAAACCCTTAAAGGATTTCCCAATTCCTCCACAACAACCGCAGCAACTGGCCCTACAATGTTTGGTGCATCATAATAATTATTGTTATTCTATTCCTTATTCAATTCTCCTAGAATAAAGTCATTTATTACAGTTACAGCATGAGCCATATTGTTTGTTTTGCAAAACATAACCCACTTTCATTCAAATATTCGCGCCATCCGAATATTCAAAAGTACGCGCCAAATAGCATCGACCGGTCGATGTCTGGTTGTCGTTCCATGGGATCACTAGTCAGCAGCTTCTCTTTGTCTCAGAAACAGAGTAACGGCCAGCAACAGTCACAGTTATAACATA
The DNA here is from genome assembly GCF_014356525.2 of Nilaparvata lugens. Taxonomy (NCBI): domain Eukaryota; kingdom Metazoa; phylum Arthropoda; class Insecta; order Hemiptera; family Delphacidae; genus Nilaparvata; species Nilaparvata lugens. The sequence continues at coordinate 27,834,286 of NC_052518.1, forward strand.
GTTACTCAAAAGTATTCTCTGAGTATCTATAGTGAGGTCCACGTTATAATGGTAGTGTACGATTTGCAATGGTGCTGCTATCCTTGTCTATCGTTCAACAAATGTGAAAGAGTTAGGGGTTAGGTTTTATTTAGGTTATATTTGATAATGTTTTATTGGGATGGGTTAGGTTTTTGCTTTAAAATTGCAATATGCTAGAAGGGGCTAGGGTCTAGGTAGAGTTATGTTTTTTGATGTTTCAAAGGTATAAGGATAGGTTAGGGGGTTAGGATTTTGCGTTGAACCACATGTTTGTGAACATGTTCATGAAATGAACCACATGTTTATGTTTTGTTCTAAAGATGACGAATAAATCTAAAGTATTAAATGTGAAGGTTTAGAGGTTAGGTTTAATTTAGGTTATATTTAATAATGTGTTATTAGGATAGGTTAGGTTTTCGCTTTGAAATTGCAATATGCTAGAAGGGGCTAGGATGCAGTTAGAGTTATGTTTTTTGATGTTTCAAAAGTGAAAGGATAGGTTAGGGGGTTAGGATTTTGCTTTGAAATCTAAATTATTAAATGTGAAGGGGTTAGGGGTTAGTGGTTAGGTTTTTTTGGATTATATTCAATAATGTTCCATAAGGTTAGGTTAGGTTTTTGCTTTAAAATTGCAATATGCTAGAAAGGGCTAGGGTCTAGGTAGAATTATGCTTTTTGATATTTCAAAGGTGGAAAGATAGGTTAGGATTTTGCTTTGAAATTGCAATATGCTGGAAGGGATAAGGTTTTTCAAATAGTTATGTTTATTGATGTTTTAAATATGAAAGGGGAGGTTGAGGGTTCGGTTTTTGTTTTGAAATAACAATATGCTGACTTAGTTCTAGTGTTTTTCAACAACAGTTAAATAACAACTGTTAAATTTTATTAATTATATTTTTCAAAAGTACTCTTTCTTTTATTAAATAAAATGATAATATATTGATTATTATATTGAATTTAATGATAAATCATCATTGGATAATATTATCTTCATCAAATAGAATGACGATTGGCTCCAGTTACAGTGCTCGGTAACCATCATCACAAAGAACGTTACATTCAAAGAACTGACTGAATGAAACGGGAAAACCCCGTTGTTAACGCATGCGCGATACGGTGCTGTCTGAGACAGAGAGTGGTGACACAATTTGTGACTTATAATTAGTCTGCCCCGGGTCAGCCGCCATTTTGTTCGGCTCTGGGTCACCCGAGTCAGTGACTCAAAAGTATCCCTGAAGATAACCATTATAGGCTAGGCCACAGAATAGGTACAGAATGGAAACTTGCAATCAATCGCCTATCTAACCAATGCTTTTTACATGACCCCAATACTAAACACGTCACGTGACCTTGGAAAGTTCCAATCCTGGTCTTCTGATTGGCTCGTAGCAGTGAACGAGATCAATTGATCCGGATCATTGAAGTGATCCGAACCTACCATCAATACTATTAAGCCTTGTACACACGTCCGTACAGATTCGCGCGAACAATCGTATGTACATATGCCTCAACATTCACTGTACGTCCTTGTGGACGCGATCCACGTATGCCTTGGCATTCAAAAAGCTACCTGATTTGCAGACGACACGAAGACATGGTAGATGTAGATTTTCCACATGACAACAATGGCGTCATTCCATCATTGAAGATAGTTATCACAAATTGCAGCAGTATCATTTTATTTCAATAACTTATATAATAAAATCAAAAATAAAACTTGACAAACAATGTTGGTGGGTTGAACGATTGTGGGTTGAAGTAAGGAAATAAATTGCTACATGACATAAGGTTGACAGTTCAAACTTTATTAGGTTGTCAAAACATTATCTTGTTAATATACTGAATCTAATTCAACTAGTTATCTGAACAATAATGATATCATCATGAGGGAATCAATAACTCCACAAGAACGATTGGCTCTAACTTTGAGATTCTTGACATTAGGCGATTCATTTGTTGGTTTCCAATATCTATTCTGAATCTCAAAAAAAGGAAATTTCTACAATAATTCCAGAAGTTTTGATGACCTAATCAAAGCACTTAACACTGTCTCACAAAATTGACAGTCTTCTTTAAGGAAATTAGCTATAAATTGAATCAAATACTAAATTGCTGCCCATTTTAAACTAACTCTGCTCATACACATGACAAACCAAAATTCTCCAAAAGATTAGCTTCAAGATTTACCTTTAAGGGAATACTAGTTCAAAGTTTGAATAAATCTCTCTATAGATAGCCTAGCTATCTAAAACGTATAATATCATATGGAAGATTACAATTTTAATTAACAACTCTGATTGATAACATGAAACAAACACAAGATGATTTGATAGCCACAGTAAAATAATATTTGAGCTATACTTTCTTGTAGGAACCCTTTAGAGAAGCTTTTTTCACTTAAATTATGCAGTTCTAAATTTCTTAATCATGATACAAATTATATATTCCATGCAAGTTTCTATTAAAATATTTGACAATCCACATATCCTACAAAATTACAAAAATCCTACAATTTACAATTAGTTATTGGATCACAAATTGATTTGTCATTCATTAACCTAATTCATTGGAATTAGGTTATGACGCCTTCAATGTTTACGTTTTGCCTCACCCGTATGGCAAAATCGCGTCCACACGTACATTCAATGCTTGCCCGAGGCGCCTTTGAGCACGCCAAAATACCAACAGGGTTCCGGTTCGCCCACATGCCTCAGCGAACAGTGTCCACACGTGCGAATGCAAGCCCATACACGTATGCTCACCCGAGGCAAACGTACGTGTGTACACCGTTTTACAGTGCGGCGCTTCCTAACAAGATGGCGGATTTTAGCGTCAGGGTACTAGCCAAGTTTCCGTACTGTATGTATACTGTGGCTAGGCATATGCAGTAGCTTTCTTGGTGGTATGATGGTTTGGTGTGGCTGGCAGTAGAGTAGCATGATTTAGCAGGATTTAAAATTAAAATCAGAACCAGAAGCCTAATCAAACTCGTTTCATATAAAAACACTGATTAGATAAATAATTAATTGATCAGCATCTGAACATTAATCAAGAATCTTGACCAAATCTGAGTTTTATCTTTTATCAAGTTACATTGAAAGAATATAATATTACAGACATTTCTACACATTATATTATGTCTTGATATCAGTTGGTACTTGATGTCGGATGTCATACGCAGACGAGTAGCGCGACTTTCAAAACCAATGTTTTCAATTTATACAACTTTTTTCTTGAAAAGTGAAATACCGGAATTTGATCACTCGTCTGTACAGTTGATTGATGAAGAATACTTCAGAAATATTAGAAAATATTAGATGACAAGTTTACAAATTCACAGAATTAAGTAAAAAAGTTAGAAGTACAATTTTGTACACTGAAAGTCAAGTAAGCTATATGCAATTTTAATGTTTTTTTTTTATTCGATTAAATGATGTACTAAAAAAGCAAAAATGCTTTTTACTCAAAAACTATGGCTCTAATCAAAAATATGTACTGATTAAAAATGTTTGCAATGCAATTCTACATTTAGTACACCTAATTTCGCCTTGATTTTTTCTTATTCAAAAATTGTGATGGCTAAATTTTCCAAGTTGTTAGTGATAAGAGATTTGAAAATTCATTACTCCTCAAATATTCAGAATCTAGCTTCCCCTCGTCCTAAAAATGAAATAACACTCAAATATAGTTCATATATGCCAATTTCAGCCCAAACCTCGGCTTATATCACAAGTTGAGAGTATATTTTCGCTAAATTTTGAAGGACCGTTGTGACGGCCAGGGGTGGAATATAAAAGCGTGCTTCACAGACATATTAGATATCATATAGGTTTATATGTGTGCCAAGTTTCGCTTCGATCGGATGAGGGGTTGAAGAGTTACGAGCGCCCAACGTAATAATGAAGAATATTATTGGAAGAATATCTGTTCTTCTCTCTGTGTCAAGCAGAAATCTCCTGGTATCTCAGTTTTTCTAATAAACATTTATGTTGTAGTGATGACCTATATAGTATTTTTATCTAATAGGCTAGATATCTACCGCAATAACATCAACATCACTACTATACAGAGAAGGTTCCTATATATGTCCATGATATGTCCCCAGAACATTCTCAGCATATATGCAAATATCTCAAATCTATTTCAGCAATAAAATTATGTTTGACGGAAATATACATGGGTAACTTTTTAAAGTTGTCAAGAACTTCACAAACTATTACAATATAAATATGGATAACTCCACTTCTATTCATATCTCAACAAAAATGTCAAATTGATCAATTCTGTTTTCATATTTCTAGCTCGATCCCTTGACTCAACGCAGAAGATTTACGGAAAACTTTTATTTTGTATCAGTATGTCCCTGGAACGTTCTCAGCATATTCATGCAAATAGCTCAACTGATAATGGTAAATAACCAAAACTGGTATCTCAGTTTTTAAATAAGTCAATCAACTTCACCACAACAGAGAAGGTTCTTATTCATGTACATGACACGTCCTTGGCATAAATATGCAAAATATCTCAAATTTATTTTGGCAATGAAATTCTGCGGTACCTTCTGAGAACATGATCTGCACATTCTTCAAGTCCTGGGATGTTTACAGAAAATGATAGATTTATATGAGTTTTTTTGTAAAATTTCACAGTGTTTAATATTTTGTTTTACATAAACATGCAATATAATAATAAAAACTTAAATTTTTGTGTTGAAATTCTTCTATGTGAATATCCATTGTAGTTCCTCAGAACATCCCACATATCCTAAGACATGCTCATGATATGTCCCTTGAACATTCTCAGCATTATGTGCAAATATCTCAAATCAACTTTGACAATGACTTTCTGTGGTACCTCCCGAGAACATGATCTGCACATTCCTTAGGTATACTGTGATATTTACAGAGCATGAGGAACTTATGTGAGATTTCTTGTAAAATTTGACTTATATAGTGCTATATAAATCTGTGAAACATTCATCTAATATAATATCATATATCAGAAAAAAATTCGTCTGTTTAAATGTATCTCTGAGAATATTCTATGTAGGTCCTCTGAACGTCCCACATGACCTGGGACGTTTATAGAATGTAGGGAACCAAAATAGAATTTAGGAGGTTTAGTGCTGTGTGGATAAGGAAAACTTGGAATAGTGAAGTTATACATAATTTCAAAGAGAATTCAATGCTCAACAAACCTACGATAAGCATGAGTTTTTATGATGTATTGTTGTAGGGTTATAGGCCCTGAAAGAGCAAAACATTGGATAAAATCCTGTTATTTTCACAATTACACACCTTCAAGAGCGAATATCTCGGGAACTGTTGGGAATATCACAAAGTTCCACTGAACAAAGAGTGTAGCGAATTTATCAAGCTTCATTTTTGAATGGGTAGTTATGTCGGTTGAATGCATTTTTCTCAAGATATGAGCGTGGAAGCAGAACGCGAAAAATGCAACTTTAAAACCACCCTCATCCACTTAGCACATGAGTTGAAAAGTTTGATTAAAACATTCCCTCAAAATTCATTTGTCAATTGGTCTATTGTTGCAAAAATGGAGATTCCACACTCAACACTAAAGCTGTTGGGGAAATTTGTAAGAGCGTGAAATTATACATCAATATTCAAACTGAAGAGAATTTCATGCCTTATAAGCTCATAATAAGCATTGATTTTTTCCCGTCGATTTTTGAAAAGTTATAAAGAGCAGTAATAGAAAAAAATTTGTGGCAAACGTGTTTTTTTTTCAAAAATGCCACACTTTCAAGAGAGGATATCTCGAAAGCTAGAGGAGATATGAAAAAAGTTGTAAAGGAATATTGTAGGAAATTATGTAAGCTTTTATTTGCTATATGACAGTCAAGTCCTTAGGATACATAATTTTTTAGTTTTATCCTAGAAACCAAAAAATGGTACCTTCAAACCAACTCCACCCCATTAGTACAGGGGGTAGGGGTGGGGACTTTTGATATGTTTACCTCCTTACTACCCTTAACAGAACTGCGAGGTCAAAAATTGTCTTCCCAACTTTTCCCTCTATAACCTTTCCTTGACATGACTATCAAGCTTGATATGAAGATTCCTTCCATAAAAATTTATACCATTACATAAACATTTGTTAATATCAGCAACAAAATCTTCTAGAAATGCATTGGCTGAAAATCTTCTAGAAATGCATTGGCTGAGTCTGGCTTGCTGTAACCATGGAAGCAACCAATCAGGAAGGGGAGTGTGGATAAGTAGTCTCTTAGTGTCCCAAGAATTGGCCAAAACTGGCTGCATCATAGGAAGGCCATCAATATTAATGTGAAAATTCAAAGTGGTGCTTGATAAATCGTCTATAGGACATTTTTTCATTGTGGAACTAATTCCTCCTTCGACCCCAAAATGATAATATAATCCTGGTGAAACCGGTTTTATGCTATATTTTCTTGGGGTACGGAGCAATGTTTGAGCATCTTTGGATAATGACTTGTGGCATGGATGTTCTCTCAGAATTGTCAAAAGCTTATTAATCTCTGAATGACTCGTATTACCATTTAGTATAGAATTAAAAAAACGTTTATTGAATAAATAAGCTACCTTAAGCGAACCTCAAAGAGGCTGCTTGACAAGGTACCATATACATAACATGTAAATTCAAATATAAATATACATATATATCAGTGAACTTTATTTTTACAAGAATTTACTTAACCCAGTTAAAATTATCATGATATTAACTAATTAATTGTTGGCTCAGCTCTCAAAAATCTCAAAAGTGTTGTATGTATAGTCAACCTGAACATACATACAAAAATAGAACGAAATGAATTACAACAATACAATACATTAGTAATGAATTACATTATGCTACATCTAAAGTGTAATTATTCAATCAAATTTTTAAATTTATTTTCAACAGGCGCATATTAACAAACTCAGCACAATGATCTGGTAAATCATTGAGAGTTTTTGCATAGAGAAACAATAGCATAAGTGGATATCCCATGGTATAGGGCGTTTATGTCGCAACTTTTACTGTTATCCCAAGCCGATAGTTCATGTAGTTCTTTCCTATGAAGCTGTGTGACGCTGGAAGCTGGTAGTCTCTCAAATTGTGCCGTTCATACACTCTCGCCCCAACAAAATAGTAAAAATTGACAATAATAATCGACAGTAATCGGCTTGAGATAACAGTAAAAGTTGCGACATAAATTCCCTATACCATGGGATATCTACTTACGCTATTGTTTCTCTATGTTTTTTGGTACCGTACAATGTAGATTGAGGTGTTTCTGGCTAAATTATTCGAAGTAAATGGTACAGCATACCTCTCATTCCTTAAATCATATCGATTAACTTACATAACTAAATATTTTTTGCTGAAGTGATTTTCTAAAATCGAAGTAAACAGAAATATTCCTTTTATATTCAAAACCTTGCATCAATTCAAAAGGGTTTCATATGAAATATCTCCCTGAGAATTGCTGACCAAACGTAAAATCTTCCTCTGTACCAAAGATATTCTCCTAAGATGAACATTGCTAGCAAATCACCAGCCTTGCAATCCATAGGTATCTCATAACAGACTCTCCCAAGGCTATATACATCATCCTCTTCACTTTATTGGGTATTCAATCTTTAATATTGATGTAGGCTAGCCCTACATGGATACATATCATGTGAGCACGGTTGTCAAGGTGATTGTTCTGGAAACAAACTGTTTATGAAAAGATAACAAGTTAGAGTTTTAAGTTGGAGTTTTATGAGATACGTTCAAAGATGATGTTTTATTCTATTTTTATCTTGTTTTTCAATGTAAACTTTTAATAAATAAAGTGTTAATACAAAAGCACATTTACAACATTGATGTCAGAAGTGAGATTTATAATCATTAAAAAATAATTGTGCTAAAAGTTTGTTACACAAAAAAGTTTTACATGAAAACAAAGAGCAAGATCAAAAAGGGAGATGGAGGCATTCAACGAGATGGTAAATTCGATAAAAGAAGGTATGCTGGAATTTGTATCTAATATGGGAAAAAATTTGCAACAGGAAGTCGAGGAAAGTTTTAAACCCGTTTGGGATTATTTATTTCAGTGTTGATGGTGAAAAAGAAAAGATGCTAGGTGACTTTTAGAAGAAGAATCATGGCCATTGGTTTGCTCTAGACTTTGACAAACCTATTAGGTTGGCTCTGAGATATATGTACTGTATAACATTGTTAGTGTGCCACAAGTTATAGTGATTTACACACAGGGGAATCTGATCATGTTGAGAGACTTACAAGAGATACAAGCGATTGGAGTCAATGTTCTTGTAACCTAGTCTGACTGATTTAAAAATGTTATGACTTTTAAAACAAGATTTTTCTTTGACTGATTTTCTTTGACTAATTTCATGACTTTTAAAACAAGAAATTTCTTTGACTGATTAATGAAGAATGATTTCAATCAAATAGACAAACTGGGAATTTTCTACTTGTCACAAATAGGGTGTGGGCACAGGTAACAGCCTAGGGTGTGCAGGTTACGACATGCATTAGGGTATGCATAAGTGAGAAAATAAGGAGCAAGTGAGGGTGTCACTAGCTTGAATGGGACTTCTCAGTCCTCAGCATGTAGCTGAGAGGAAGCACGGCTATCCGGAACTGCAGAAAGATGGCTATCTGGCAGGGAGGAAGTGTGTCTGTCCTGAGGTATGACTGAGCAGAGTTTGTTCGATTTAGAGGTTTGAGATATCGTTGGTGGGGACGCGATGAAGCCCACAAGGTTGAGAGCCGAATGCTGCTATATCTATTTGTTCAACTTACATTGGAAATCTCAAGAATCCAAATTGTTTGTTATTTGCAAGAATTGAATTTGGCAATTTAAAAAAAAAATGTTTGCTCAAAATAAGAAAGAGCAAGGGAAGACCTGTACTACATTATGAAGAGGATAATTGTGTATAGGATTAAGAAAACTGAAGGAAGAACCAAACCAAATGTTGTACACTTATCGTCTAGCACCTTATCAAGGAAATCTGGATATTGGAGACCAACATCCCTAAGAGGGGGATAGTGATGTAGGCTAACCGCACATGGATACATATCATGTGAGCACGGTTGTCAAGGTGATTGTTCTGGAAACAAACTGTTTATGAAAAGATAACAAGTTAGAGTTTTAAGTTGGAGTTTTATGAGATACGTTCAACGATGATGTTTTATTCAATTTAATCTTGTTCGTGAATGTTAACTTTTAATGGATAAAGTGTTAATTACAAAAGCACATTTACAACAATATAATACATTTTGGCCAATACCTGTTTGAGTCTATTAAAAAAACATTTTTCATATGAATATCCCAACGTGAATGACTGTCAACTGTTACTCCTAAAATACTTATAATTTTATACAATTTGATATGAAAAGACAATCTCTTGTACATATGAAAATTTCTTGCTCCTGCAATTGGAAACATTCACAGCAATGGTTCTTAATTCTGGGTTCCCTAAGTCTTTTCATGTAGGATGAGGTTATATGTAGCACCTTGGTTTTGGTAAAATTTATATTCAAACAATTATTATGAGACCATTTAGCTAGAGTATTGGTATCATGTTGTAACCGGGTTTCAGCCACATCTAACGATTTATGAGAGGAAATCAACAAAATATAATCTGCAAACATAAAAATCTTACAGTGAATCAAATATCTATGTAAGTCATTTGTGTAAAGTAGAAACAGCAAAGACTGATCCTTGAGGCACTCCCACATTTAAAGTTCTCTCTTGACTTGAATAATTCCCAATTTTAACAAAAAATTTTCTATTCTAGATAACTTTCAAATCACCTGAGTACAGGTCCTCTTATACCAACACTAGATAGCTTTTGTAATAAATTCTTTTGATCTAGTGTCGAAAGCCTTTGAAAAATCTATAAAAAGACAAATGTTATAAACATTATCCTTCAAGTTACCATATATGTAATTAGAAAAAATTGACAACAATTTATTTGTACCTAACCCTTTCATAAAACCATATTGAAAATCATTGATGATATTATATGTTTATGTAAGAATAAATTCATCCTCTTGGAAATATATTTTTCGAAAATTCTTTCAAAAATTGCTAATATGGCAAATGGCCTAAAAACCGGTTTTTGCGCAGCAGATCAAAAATCGGTTTGCTGAGATCGGGATTAACCAAGCTCGAGCGCAAAAGTTGGCCGACCGGTGGCAATTATCGCAGGGAAAAACCTGCGGTCTAAAAATCGGTTTGCTGAGTTCCAGTCTAGGCTAAAAATTAATCTCGGTAGATTGCTGAGTTAAAGCGTAGATCAACTCGGGTTTAAAAGATAATCTCGGTGAATTGCTGAGATCGGGATCAGGCTAAAATGTGAGTTGTTATCGAGTCGTCGTGCCGAGTGGTTGTGTTGAGTTCGTGCTGCTGCTCTGTGATAAGATTAGGCCTGCTGCTTGTTTTTCGTTTTCTATTTTGTAATACTTAGGGGCGATTGCTGAGATCGGGTCTGGCTAATCCCGGCGCAACGTTAGTCTAGCGCAACTTTGCTCTCGGCTAAAAAATTGGTTTGCTGAGATCGAGTTTAGCTGCCGATTATCTTTTGGTCGAGAGCAACTTTGATCTGCGGTTTAGCCAGACTGACGCTCAAGTTTAGCCAGACCGAGGCTCAACTGGAGGAATCCGCAGGGAATTATTGTCGCAATGTTGGCAGCAGCCGTCTCGAATGCTTCTCGACTACCACACTGTCCGCATTCACTCGCTTCGTCAC
>NC_052518.1:27845154-27900154 GCF_014356525.2 Nilaparvata lugens
ACACTACAGCTTTAATCACCAGTAGGAACAGTGAATGTTTGATAAGAGAGGCTGAGAGGTGTCTTGCTGAATTAGATTCGTGGTTTGTTCAGAATAGTCTTAGTTTGAACTGCAAAAAACTAAAGTAATTCCCTTCAGTAGAGACTATAAAAGTTTTGGAATAAACTTGAATACTCAAAGTAGAGTTGAAACTTCTGATTCCACGACATTCTTGGGTCTGATGGTGGAGAGTGATTCAAAGTGGAAGCTACATATTTCTCATGTCACTGGTAAATTGGATAGAGCCTTGTTTGCATTAAGAGTAATGGCTAGAGTAGGTAGTGAAAAAACTGTTCTTTTTGTATATCATGCTTATTTTCTGTCAGTTATGAGATATGGAGTTATTTTTTGGGGAAAAAGTATAGAGAACAATGGAATATTCATACTGCAGAAGAAAGCCATTAGGATAATTTATAAGATTAATACAATGCACTCTTGCAGACCTTATTTTAAAGAAAAGAGATTCCTGACAGCTCCTGCTATTTATATATTAGATTTAGCAATCATCGTTTTTAAAAATAGACGAATGTATGAAGAGAACCAGGTGAGTCATCCCCATAATACACGATTTAGAGGTTTTGTTTACACACATCACAGACTAAGCCTGCTGGAGAGTGGCCCGTTTTATATGGGAATGAAAATATTTAATTCAATCCCATCTCACATAAGAGAAATTGATGGCTTGAAGGAGTTCAAAAAAACACTCAGGGAATTCCTTATTGTATTGTGTCCGTACAGGTTAGCAGACTTCCTTGTTGAATAGTGTTTGGTTGATGTATGTTATGTGGGATCTGTTGTGTTGAAATAGGAGGGATGGTAGATCTTAGATTATGTGTCATATACTGCGGGATCGTTGCTCCCTTAATGCAGTTCAGTAATTGTGACGAACAAGAAAAGAAAGAAAGAAAGATAATCTCAGGAGCAAAAAAGATGATTTAAGGGACGATTGCTGAGATTGGGTCCGGCTAACCCCGGCGCAACGTTGGTCTAGCGCAACTTTAGTCTTGGCTTAAAAATCGGTTTGCTGAGATCGAGTTTAGCCGTCGGTCATCTCTTGGTCGAGAGCAACTTTGATCCGCGGGTTTAGCCAGACCGACGCTCAAGTTTAGCCAGACCGAGGCGCAACTGGAGGAATCCACAGGGAATTATTGTCGCAATGTTGGCAACAGCCATCTCGAATGCTACTTTTGGCTCTCACACGCTGTCTTTGCGTATTGCTTTTGCACTCTCTCACTCACACTCACACACTCTCCCATCATTCGTTTTACTCTTGTTTTTTTTCTTCTTCCTCACTCTCTCTCTCTCTCTCTATCCTATTAAAGGCATATTATGCCTGAGAGAGAGAGAGTGTGTGTGTGTGAGAGGGTGACTGAGAGGGGGGAAGAAGAAAAAATCAATCTCATTCTCTATCTCTCTTTCCCCCACTTACTCCCATTCTCTCTCTTTTTTATTCTCGATCCTCTCTTGACCGTCGTTATAATGATAATCTGTGATTGGATAATCTTCTAAACTCTTTCAAATGTTGTTACAGTCAACACATGAACAACTCCTCACCTTTTTGGTGTTCATTCGAAATTCATTTTCATTTATTTCAAAAATTGAGTTTTTTTTTAGCAAATTGTCCAGCTAGGAATTTAATGTAATATTTTTTCATTACTTGACAGATAATAGCTATCGCCGCAACACTATGTACAATGCGACATGATGCTGCAGTACTCACCTAAATCGCCAGTCTCTCTGTGGACTACCATCAGCAAAAAATCTGAGAGCAATCAGCACTTGTCTTCAGTATTAAATTCGGACACCATACTGGCCAACTTGAGGTATTGGTTCGTAATAATCCAAATATTCAAGATAATCCAGTATTCACTTCATTCACTCACAAAATCACTTCCACAGAAAGAATCACGCAAACGAAGGGTCGCTCATCACCTTCTGGACTCAACTTAATAGTTCAATTATGCAATGCAGACTATTTCTGCATCCCGTGATAATGCAAGCAAACTCAGCAGCCTCCAATTAGCAACAATCAACCCCACATAGATATCATCATCTCACACTTTCTTACAATATCAACGTATTTAATACAGTTCTCCTTCATTACTGGTGCAGGTGCAGTTCCATATTATGTTCAAACCAATTACAGATAGCATCGATACTATTGTAGCCTAGATTCGTAGAAGGTAATCGACCACTGATAGAAATTGAGTCGAAAGAATTGGCTACCAATTTAATATTTTTTCAGACATTGTTTAAACCATAAAATATACTTGAGAGAAAATCAGAATGATAATGAAATTATGGGCTACACAGTGAATGGGCTAGTGCATACTGCCAGAGACAAATAAATAGGTAACTTTCAAACAGTATCTTTACTCTATGGACCTGCGTATAACGAATACTTCAGAAAGATCTTTTTGAAGTAAGTCAGTTTTGTTTTTACCATCTTGAAGAATTGAAAGTTCAATATAGCATGTATTGATAATTGTTCATTCAGTTTCATGCATGAATATGAAAAGATCATGTATGTAAATCAGTTCATGTAATTGAAACGTAGTTCCCTTAAACAATGCTCCAGCACCTTTTTTTTAGTATGGTACCGTACCCACAAAATGCCCCAGTTATGTTATGATTAAAGAGTAGTTTCGACCGGGGATAGGAGGATATACAATTCTCCAATAGTATCTGGGAAGATGGATAAATCCCTCCCACAATATATTTTTTTGCACTTGAGTTCAAGTTTTCAATGATGAAAATCATAGGTTTGAAGACTATAACTTTGAAACTATTTTTTGAAACAATTGAATGACTAATAAAATAATTATATTTCCATTCTATTTGTTATATGAACTGAAATATCATACGCCTATGATATATTATTTTCTATGGAAAATTAAATAATAATTAGCCCACTGAACAAAAAGAAACTTCATTATTAGGATGTAGTTTTTAAAGTAGAAATTGCTTGAAATCACACCAAATTGAAGGTATTTTTCTAAAATTTTCCAGAGAAGGCCCCCCGGACCCCTTTCTTGTGAGATGTACAGAATTTTCTTGTTGTTTGAAGGTGTTTTCATTTTCACTTTCTTAAGTTATAATATTTTAAACATCAGTGGAAAAACATTTCAAATATGACTTTATGGGTAATGAAATTGTTCAGAATTCGAAGACGAACCCCAATTTGACACTGGTTTTTGATAAAATCTAAACAATAGCAAGTTAATAGCTTAATCCCGAACTTAAACCTGCCTCCTAGCAGGTCTAAGTTGGAGTCTAAAATCATCATTTTTGCTCCTGAGATTATCACATTTTAGCCTGATCCCGATCTCAGCAATCCACCGAGATTATCTTTTAAACCCGAGTTGATCTATGCTTTAACTCAGCAATCCACCGAGATTAATTTTTAGCCTAGACTGGAACTCAGCAAACCGATTTTTATACCGCAGGTTTTTCCCTGCAATAATTGCCGGTCGGCCAACTTTTGCGCTCGCGCGTGGTTAATCCCGATCTCAGCAAACCGATTTTTGATCTGCAGCGCAAAAACTGGTTTTTAGTAAGGATGGGTATCAAAAGACAAAACATCGATGTTTTTTCATCCTAACATCGATAAGTGAAAAACATGGAACAGTAAACATTGATGTTTTTGAACATCGATGTTTTCAAAGATTGTTTATCGCCCTACGTTTTTATGGATGATACTATTAGTCCAGTCAATATAGACATAAAAAAGGGGGTGTGCTTGCAATTTATATTGTAGTTCTGACTTCTAAATATATTATTCGGGTACATAAGAGAAGTCCAGAACCAATTTCTTCATGCAAGATTTCCTTGTGCTAGATACAGGATAGCCCAAAAACCTCGTATTTTCGGCTCATTTTCCAGTTTTCAGCTATTTCTGCCAAATCTCTCCCATATTATATAATTCTGAAAAAAATGAGATCACTCGAAACTCTCTATCTCCAATGAGTACTTTGTTATAATTTTTCAAAAATGAGTAAAATTTGAAGAAAAAATCAATTTTGATGAATTTTAGTTTTTAATCAACAATATCTTTTGATTGTTACAATTTAGATGTATATTTCAAAATCCCTCTAGGCGTATTTTTGTGCTATACAATATCTGAGATCAGGTGGAGCGCTCTATGTCATATAGATTTCCAGGTACACCTGACAACAATGCTCCTTGTATTGTGGAAAACACCTGATTTCCAGCTTCAACCATCAGCTTCACCATCTACTTTGTCCTCACATTGATATTTCTCACAACTAGTCTCACATAGTCTCACTGACTTAAGTTCATGGGTAAGAATCACCCGTTAGATGCACTTAATTTCAGTATTTCCTAGTAGAGGCACGCTTAAGGACACCTCAAGGATCAAAACACTTATAATTTACTTTTGACACAATGCTCAGATTTCATCGTACTACACTTCATTCTTCTCGGCTCGCCAAGGCGGTTCAAAATCATGCATCAACAGTCAAATTCGGTCAAAAAATAGAAAATTTATTGTTGAGTGTAGGTACTTATTCATATTCAATACAAAAGAAATGACCAATTTCTATATTCAAAGCTATGTATCTCAGTAACCCCTTATTATAAAAATTATTACATGATCTTGAAATGTACAATAGAATTTTCTATTTCATCTGCGGTAAACAATTCATGAAAAAATATGTTCGTAAAGTGAGATTTGATTGTTGAAAAAAAACCGGAAATTGTAGATATTTTTCTCATATTAACGGTTTTGGCAGTTCTATGATAGCGAAAAGTGATTCAAGATGGATTTTAGGCAACTGACCTCTTAGAGGATGAATTTATCTACAATTTGTAATTAATCGTAAGTTTCTATGATATATCAGACTCGTTTTAGAAACTCTTGATCGACAGTAAAATTACGAAAAAAATGTAAAAACTGGAATCGCCATTTTTAAAATCTTAACTTCCAAATTGTTTTGGAATCGAAAGTATTATTTATTGGAGTGTGTAGAGGGGGACAATTTTCACATTCTAACTAGATTTGGAAATTTTATCAGAAGTATTTCACAAGACATGCAACTTTGAATATAGAAATTGGTAATTTTCTGTGTATTGGAATATGGGCTTAAGTACACTCAACAATAAATTTTCCATTTTTCGACCGAATTTGACTTATTATGCATGATTTTGAACCGCCGTGACGAACCGAGAAGGATGAAGTACGATGAAATCTGAGCATTGTGTCAAAAGTTATGTGTTTGAAATTTTGATCCTTGAGGTGTCCTTAAGCGCGCCTCTCCACTAGGAAATACTGAAATGAAGTGTACCTTACGGGTGATTCTCATAGAACATAATCTCAAGAACTTGTGCGAAATATCAATGTGAGGACAATGTAGTTGGTGATGATGCTTGAAGCTGAAAATTAGGTGTTTTTCACAATACAAGAAGCATTGTTGTCAGGTGTACCTGGAATATGAGATAGATCGCTATACCTGATCTCAGATTGTAAATATTGTTCCAATATTTCAACAGTTACTAACTGGAATCACAGCAATTTTGGACTTGTGGTATTCAAGTAACAGTCTTTCAAATAATTGAAGTCAGATTGTGACTAGAAAGATACATCAACTCTAGTTCACAAGATTTGTCATCTTCATGGTTTAGTCTGAAACCTCTCGGGATATCCTTGAGGATTCGGTCTTGAAATTTCACCCTAAGCTAATTTTAGCAATCATTGATACTCATATATCGTATTCATTCAATACCTGATAGATTTTTTTAGGAAATGAAAATGGATTAAGTTTTTTATATGGATATCTGCACTCCTTACAATACGAGGACCTCTTTTCCAGAGCTAGATTAATTAGTGTTGAACACATGTTGAGGAAATAACTGTAGTAAGAAACAAAGAATCCGACCTCTTATTCAATTCTAAATAACTAACTATCCAACCTTGACACGGGCCACAGAAGTAATGTAAATCTTCAAGAGTATCCAACAGTCTCACATAAAAATACAGAGAGCCTGATTGAAAAATAAAAATAGCAATCTGCAGGAAATCAAAACTTATGCGAGATCTTTCACAAGAGTGATCTATATTCACAAAAAAACACTAAACAGAATACTACACTAAATATGATAGAGATAATGATTGTAATTCTGTTACTATTGCTTATTGCTCTCAAGATAATCCTCTTCAAACAAAAAAATATAAAAAAAACTTGTAACAAATTAAAAAATTAGAATTGTTTTTACTTTTTAGTTGGGAAAAACATCGGATGACCGATGTCTAGGGAAAACCATCGATAAGTGAAAAACATCAAACAGTAAACATCGATGTTAAAAACATCGATGTTTGATTTTGAAACATCGATGTATCGATACCCATCCCTAGTTTTTAGCCGAGCGCAAGAGATAATCCCGATCTCAGCAATCGCCCCTTAGACTCCAACTTAGACCTGCTAGGAGGCAGGTTTAAGTTCGGGATTAAGCTATTAACTTGCTATTGTTTCGATTTTATCAAAAACCAGTGTCAAATTGGGGTTCGTCTTTGAATTCTGAACAATTTCATTACCCATAAAGTCGTATTTGAAATGTTTTTCCACTGATGTTTAAAATATTATAACATAAGAAAGTGAAAATGAAAACACCTTCAAACAACAAGAAAATTCTATACCTCTCACAAGAAGGGGGTCCGGGGGGCCTCCTCTGGAAAATTTTATAAGAATACACTCAATTTGGTGTGATTTCAAGCAATTTCTACTTGAAAAACTACATCCTAATAATAATGAAGTTTCTTTATATTCAGTGGGCTGATTATTATTTAATTTTTCATAGAAAATGATATATCATAGGCCTATGATATTTCAGTTCATATAACAAATAGAATGGAAATATAATTTTATTAGTTTCAAAAAATAGTTTCAAAGTTAAAGTCTTCAAACTAATGATTTTAATGATTTTTACTCAAGTGCAAAAAATATATTGGGGGGGGGGAGTTATATATCCATCTTCCCAGATACTACTGGAGAATTGTATATCCTCCTGTCCCTGGTGGAAACTACTCTTTAATCATAACATAACTGGGACATTTTGTGGGTACCGTACTAAAAAAAGGTGCTGGAGCATTGTTTAAGGGAACTACGTTTCAATCACATGAACTGATTTACATACATGATCTTTTCATATTCATGCATGAAACTAAATGAACAATTATCAATAAATGTTATATTGAACTTTCAATTGTTAAATATGGTAAAAACAAAACTGACTTACTTCAAAAAGATCTTTCTGAAGTATTCGTTATACGCAGTTCCATAGAGTAAAGATACTGTTTGAAAGTTACTTATTTATTTGTCTCTGGCAGTACGCACTAGTGTAGCCCATAATTTCATTATCATTCTGATATTCTCTCAAATATTTTTTTTGGTTTAAACAATGTCTGAAAAAGTATTAAATTGGAAGCCAATTCTTTTGACTCAATTTCTATCAGTGGTCGATTACCTTCTACGAATCTAGGCTACGATAGTATCGATGCTACCTATAATTGGTTTGAACATAATATGGAACTGCACCTACACCAGTAATGAAGGAGAACTGTATTAAATACGTTGTAATTGTAAGAAAGTGTGAGATGATGATATCTATGTGGGGTTGATTGTTGCTAATTGGAGGCAGCTGCGTTTGCTTGCATTATCACGGGATGCAGAAATAGTCTGCATTGCATAATTGAACTATTATGTTGAGTCCAGACGATGATGAGCGACCCTTCGTTTGCGTGATCCTTTCTGTGGAAGTGATTTTGTGAGTGGATGAAGTGAATAATGGATTATCTTGAATATTTGGATTATTATGAACCAATACCTCAAGTCGGCCAGTACGGTGTCCGAATTTAAAACTGAAGAGAAGTGCTGATTGCTCTCAGATTTTTTGCTGATGTTAGTCCACAGAGAGACTGGCGATTTATGTGAATACTGCAGCATCATGTCGCATTGTACATAGTGTTGCGGCGACAGCTATTATTTGTTTAGTGATAATTATTACATTAAATTCCTAGCTGGGCAATACGCTAGAAAAAAAAAAATTTCAAATAAATGAAAATGAATTTCAAATGAACACCAAAAAGGTGAGGAGTTGTTCATGTGTTCACTGCAACGACATTTGAGAGTTTAGAAGATTATCTAATCGCAGATGATCATTATAACGGCGGTCAAGAGAGGGTCGAGACTGAAAAAGAGAGAGAATGGGAGTAAGTGGGGGAAAGAGAGAGAGAGAGAATGAGATTGATTGATTTTTTTCTTCTCCCCCCTCTCTCTCTCTATTTTGGTAGAGAGTTAATGGGAAGGATACTTCGAATATTCTTTCCGAAGAATGGACATTGATATGTCCAAAGCTCCGCCAATTTATGTAGATGCATAACAATATTATCTATTTTATCTATAGTTATTACAAATTGCTTTTTTCATATCATATACAGCTCAATAATTGTTTTCTTAATTTATATTTTGTAAATTCATCTATAATTTTGCTGTATTGTAAGCTATTGTATATAAGTGTATAAGCCAGTATACAGTATATTGTAATTTACATAAATAAAGTACTCAATCAATCAATCAATCTCTCTCTGTCTCTTGGGTAGAGATAATGATAGATTCCGAGTAGAGGCTGTGTCAGGTTCGAGCTCCTCGTTTTTTATAGCTTTTCGTTAGTTAAAAGTTGGATTTTTGAATTTTTATACGTACCATCGTGTGCAGTTTACTTTGTTTTATAAAATTCTCAGTTTATAATTCCTGTTACTTTCGTGTTGTGGCTGCAAATTGTGTCTTAAAACGAAAATTAATCATGAATGCACCAAAACACACTACTGTGACTCGTTCTCAGTCAGCAAAGCAGATAAGCAGTCATCGTCATCATCGCAGTCGTCCTCATCAGCTGTGAAAGATAAGGTGCCACAGCAGACGACATCTACTGCTTCGAAGCAAGGCTCTGCCTCTGAGCCGGCTCGCCCTTTATCACCGGCTGTTATCTCAGGTATTAAGAACAATTTCGTGCTTAAAATTCTAAATGACAGCAATGTATATAACAAATTAGTTAAAGACGTTGTGTCCGGCGTGTCTTCCCTAGTCATTGAGGGGTTGACAGCATCTCTGAACTCTGCTATTCTTCAAATAGTGGATCTTCAAAAAGAAGTGTCATCGTTGAAAGAGCAGCTTAAGCTCAGTGATGAGAAAGTCAAGCAATCATTTGATCGTGCCGATAATTTAGAGCAGTATCAAAGAAGAAACTGTATTCGCATATTTGGAGTGCCAGAAGCAAATAAGGAAGATACTGATCAACTAGTGATCGATGTTTGTAAAGATAAGCTGGGTGTTAACATCGAGCTGCAAGACATCGATCGCTCGCATCGCGTGGGGCGTCGGCTGGCCGTCGCGGCGTCCAACACCCCTCCACCCCGACCCCGCGCCATCATTGTCAAATTCGTTAGCTATCGTCAACGGTATGCAGTTTTCTCTCAGAAGAAAAAGCTCAAGGGTACTGGCGTTGTTATAAGGGAGGACTTAACACAACGAAGAATACAATTATATAATTCAATGGTCGAAAAATTTGGATATAAAAACGTATAGTCCTTTGATAGAATTATTTATTGGACTGACACTGAGGGTAAAAAGCATAGTGCAGCCAACCATGTCTGAGAAATGTATTTATGCTTTGAGTTTTAAATTTCCATTAATGATATGATTTTATTTAATTTATTTGTTCCATTTACTTAACACTATATACAGCATATTTATTTGATTTCATATTTCATACTCTCTGTCCACTTAATTTCATTCAATGAATCATTAATTACTATTATTATTATTTGTTTTTTTCTTAGAATTTTATTACTTTATTTCTCTTCATTGTCGGTCGGCTAGATGAATGAAGTATGATTCAGTATAACATTTCTCTTCAACAGAACTTTTCCATTCAGTCTAATCCATATATTATCTTGATGTTACTTTTGCATTATATTTCTGTGTGGGAATGAAGAGTAGAATCTCACGTGATTGTGATCTAGTTGTCTTTCTCATCCCGTTATCATGACTACGCCTCACTTATCTGTTGCCTCCGTTCTCTGTCCTAATTCTTCCTAATCGGTAGGGTTTACCTCTTTGTCAGGAGTACATGATAACATTATTCACTTTTCTATTATTATTATTATTTTTGACTATTTATTCTTTTATTATTATTATCATATATTAGTATATGTTTATGTATGTTTTTATGGCGATCTTCTCTTTTTTCTGTGTCACAATGGAAATAAGTTACCGCTCATACACTATCAGTATGCAGTTTGTTGCCTAATATATGTATGTGTATATATAT
This sequence comes from Nilaparvata lugens, assembly GCF_014356525.2. Lineage (NCBI taxonomy): Eukaryota > Metazoa > Arthropoda > Insecta > Hemiptera > Delphacidae > Nilaparvata > Nilaparvata lugens. The sequence continues at coordinate 27,855,538 of NC_052518.1, forward strand.
ATATATATATATTTTTTTTTTTTCTCTCTCTAATTATTTTGCTAATTACAGTATTTTGATTAAGTTATCAGCCTTCTGCTTCTTTTTTCTTCTCAATATTCGCTATTCCTGTGTGGTACTTGTATTTGATTAACAGTATTAGTATGCTTGTATCAATGGAGCCGAACCGCCTTGGCCATCTAATACAGCGTTATCCTATTGTTCATAGCGCTCGACTTCTTCACTTGATTTTGTTTTTCTTTTATCTCATATGATTTCTATATTTCTTCTCTCATTTCTTTCTTTGTGTGTGTGTGTGTGTCAGTATGAATCTGGTAAGTGTCTTTTTTGTATCTTCTTGTTGTTTCGCCGTTTCACCCCTCTCTTCTGCCTTGATGCTTCGTCGCAGCCACCTTGTCTATACAGCAGGATGACGGCGCGGCCGCGCTGAGTGTCGGCGATGCCCTCAAGCGGGCTGTGTCTCCTTTTCCTGATCGTCTTAAAGTCGCTCATGTCAATGTGCAATCCCTTCTCTGCCATATAGATGAATTTAGGCACACTTTCAAGGGGAAAGATTGTGACATCATTCTTATATCTGAAACCTGGCTAAAACCGACAATCCCGAATTGACTTGTTGCACTCGAGGATTATGTGCTCATTAGGAATGACCGGTTACACAAGAATGGGGGAGGGGTTGCCGCATTTGTCAAGTGTTCTCTGTTGCCTGTTCATAAGTTTTCCTCTGATACCTCCCGTGCAGCTAGACCTGAATACATGTTTTTTGAGGTGAAGTGTAACAGAGTTAAAATGTTAATAGCAGTTTGCTACAGGCCGCCTCATATTGGGTATATGTCAGAATTTGAGGAAGCACTACTTGAGCTGATGGTGCCCTATGAACATGTGGCTATCATGGGTGACTTCAATACTGACTTACTTGGACCTGATACTCATGACAAAATACAACTGACCACTATGTTTTTTGCGAATGGTATGACCTTGCTGCCTCTCCAAGCTACGCACCATACATCCACCTCTGACACATTGCTTGATCTTATTGCAGTTGCTGATAAGAAGTCAGCTGTGTGCCATGGGCAGATCCCTTTTCCAGGCCTTTCTGCACATGATGTGATATTCCTTGTCTATAATATCAAGAGGCCTAAGCCTAAACCTAAAATAATCACTTATAGAGATTATAAGGATATTAACTACCACAACTTTTTTAATGATGCAATTAACCTTGACTGGCTACACATATTCCATACTAACGATGTTAATGTTATGTTGAACATTTTGAATCACAATATAATCTCTCTTTTTGAAAAACATGTTCCTTTGAAAAATCGTAGAATAACCAGGGATCCTGCTCCATGGCTCACTGATGAGATACACCAGCTGATGAGGGATCGAGATTATTGGTGCAAAAAGCAAGAGTGTCAAAAAGCCCCAATGATTTCAATCATTATAAGTGTTTGAGAAACTCTTGCAAGCAAAAAATTCGAAATTCTAAAGCTACATTCTACCGAAACTTGATCTCCTCAAAGCGATCATCAACTTCACCTTTGTGGCGTACTCTGAGGGAGATTGGGGCTGGCAAGGAGAGGCAGGTACCGACTGTTGCTCACTCGCTGGATGATCTCAATGATTTCTTCACTGACATCCCTGTAAGTTTGGACCAAGCTCGTGCTCACTTTGACTCTCTGCCTGATTGTCATCCAAATGAGGATTTCTACTTCTCCAATGTCACAGAGCAAGAGGTCTTCTTGGCTGTTCATAGAGTAAAGAGTAATGCTGTTGGTGCAGATGGTATCCCAATCAAATTTATCAAAATTATCCTTCCTCTCATCCTTCCTTTCCTCACTCATTTAATCAATACCTCACTTTTAACATCGGTTTTTCCTGATGACTGGAAGTCATCCATTGTAATCCCCTTGAACAAGATCCCTAACCCTCTCTCTCCATCTGATTACAGGCCTATTAGCTTATTGTCTGTCTTGTCAAAGGTTCTGGAAATCATTGTTCACTCCCAATTGAGCACATTCGTCCATGGCTCTGGATTGATTGGTGACTTTCAATTGGGGTTCTGCAGTGGTCATAGCACCACCTCTGCACTCCTGAGAGTAACTGACGACATCTGTAGGGCCATGGATAATAGAGAGCTAACAGTTCTAGTCCTAATAGATTTTATGAAGGCATTAGACAGTATTTTCCATCCTACTCTACTCTACAAACTCAGAAAATTAGGTTTTTCCAACTGCACTGTGGCATGAGTGAGGTCCTATCTTCGGGGTCGGTGTCAGTGTGTGAGAGTTGGGGATGCCTCTTCACGGTGGCGTGAAGTGAACAGAGGAGTTCCTCAGGGTTCGGTATTGGGTCCTCTACTGTTCAGCCTTTACATAAATGACGTGACAAGCACTCTACTTACGACTAGACATCACCTGTATGCAGACGATTTACAAATATACTGACACTGCAAGAAAAATGACTTTGGCGTCACAGTTGATGAGGTCAATGCTGACTTGACTCGTTTGGTACAGTGGACTGAGAATAATGGACTGAAAATTAACTAGACAAAAACGAAATCTATAGTGATAGGTTACTCAAGACTTTAAAACACAATTGACATATCTAGCGGACCATACATAACATTGAATAACATACAATTGGAATACAGTTATGACGTGAAAAATTTGGGACTGACAATGACAAGGACTCAAGGACTGGACCAGCCACATGACTCAGACTTGTAACAGGGTCATTGGGGGGATCATGACATTGAAGAGGATCTCTGACTTCATTCCCTCTCCAACAAAGGTTATGCTGGTCAGGACTCTGATTTTCCCAATCTTCAACTACTGTGACATTGTGACTCTTAACATGACAGTTCAACTTTTGCAGAGGATGCAGTGTGAACATAATTATTGTGTTTGCTTTATCTTCAACCTGAGACGTGACGACCATGTGACCGAATACTTTAACAGACTTGAACTCATGAAGCTGCATGAGAGTAGATCAAATCATGCTTTGTGCTTCCTGCATAAGATATTGAAAACCAAAACGCCTAAGTATCTGGCAGTGGAGTACCGTTACTTGGGTGATTTTGGCTGTGGAGGAACGCGGCATGGATCCCATCTGCTGGTTGTCCCAACACATAGGACTGTTATGTTCAATAAGTCGTTCCTTGTGACAGCCTGTAGTTTATGGAATTCTTCGCCTGCTGAGCTGAAGCTAGTTGAGGGACGTCGCCGGTTCGGCGCGGCTGTCTTGCGGTGGATCAGAGGTGGTGGACTCGGCTGGAATGCTCCCTAACCCATAATTAAAGTCTGTATGAGTGTGTGTGTGTGTGTGTGTGTGTGTGTATGTGTGGTTCCTCTCTTTCTTCATTCTTTCTCTCTTCCTTTTTCTTTTCTTTCTTTTCCCTTCTTCCCTTTCTTCTACCGGAATAATCTATGGATTTGGACTGAAAATTCTCAACTGTATTCACTTTTCTCTTCTTCCTTTTGCATAACCCCCTTTATGTACTTAAATTCGAAAGGAGTTCAAGTTTTCTCTTTTTTATTTTTATTATATTTATATATAATTATAAATAATTATAATATAATACAAAATCAAATATAATTATTATATTTATATATATTTTTATCTTGTTAATTTGTTTTCTAAGTTATTGTTTTCTTTTACTTTAGTTAATTGTTTATGATGTTTTAGTTGTAACTTAGAATTGTATGGAGGGTTAAGTTAGGCTGCACCCTAACTTATTCGCCCTCCTAGGTTTTTAATAAAGGCAGCGATTCAATTCAATTCAATTCAATCCAATTCTCTCTCTCTCTCTCTCTCTCTCTCAGGCATAATAGACTATGCCTTTATTAGGATAGAGAGAGAGAGAGAGAGAGAGAGAGAGAGAGAGAGAGAGAGAGAGAGAGAGAGAGAGAGAGTGAGTGAGGAAGAAGAAAAGAACAAGAAAAAACGAATGATGGGAGAGTGAGTGAGTGTGAGTGAGAGAGTGCAAAAGCAATACGCAAAGACAGCATGTCAGAGCCAAAGTAGCATTCGAGATGGCTGTTGCCAACATTGCGACAATAATTCCCCATGGATTCCTCCAGTTGCGCCTCGGTCTGGCTAAACTTGAGCGTCGGTCTGGCAAAACCCGCGGATCAAAGTTGCTCTCGACCAAGAGATGACCGGCGGCTAAACTCGATCTCAGCAAACCGATTTTTTAGCCGAGACCAAAGTTGCGCTAGACCAACGTTGCGCCGAGGTTAGCCAGACCCGATCTCAGCAATCGCCCCTAAGGAACTGAAGTATGTAATCTGCTTATTCACAAATTTGAAGATTTTAAGCGATTTCTAATCAGCTGGAAGAATTGAATTGAAGACCAACATAAAAATAAGCCATCATATAAATCAATTATTATTTACCAATTAACTTCAGATTTTCCAACTCATCATCTACCTATAACTAAATCAGAATACGATGAAACTAAATATGTTTCATACAATGTAAAAGTTGCTACAATGTTCGATGATTGAACATGTTTAATCACTTTTATAAGATAGAATAATGGAGTTCATGTGTGGAGAGAAGTGCCTTTTTTCGTCAACAATAGCAATGGTCTGATAGCATCACTACAGGATAGTGCATTGCTTATTATTACTATTGAAAAACTGAATTTGTTATATGATGGCATTATTCATTCATATGAATACTGAGTATGGTTACCGAGAACAACCTACCTTGGACGGACTAGGATAGAATTGATCTAACAGACTCTGAAGGACTGTGCAGACTAACTGAACAACTGACATTTCTCGAGCGAGAGGTACAGAACAAAGTGTATTTTGCTTCACATTGGAATAAAAAAATTAAAATTTTATTCAACTGGTCGATAGAAAACACGTTTGATTTTCAATTTATAAACTTCTCTTGAACATTTGTAACCGCCTTATTAGTGTTAATTGAAAAATTCTGGAAATTTTTGAAAAATTAGACAGGTAATGTGATCTATCGGCAGTTGTATGAGTCATGAGTTTTCCAAGAGTTTCCAGATTTTCCCGGGGTTTCGCAGTCAACTCGTTTCTATGTCAATAGCGATTTCACGCTTTATTTGAATGAATTGAGTCGTTTTGAAAACAGATCTGATGTGAGGGTAAGGTAGCAAGTTGCAGCCACCTTAGAGTCACAAGCACAAAATATAATTATGTGACTCACATTTATTAATATTTATTGAAGGAGTTGGTTTATGAATTTATTGTAATAATGTGGGTGTCGGTAACGTGTTAGTACATCAATAATATTTCAAAATTGAATTAAAAATAATCAATAAAAATTTGCAAGTATTCGGAAAAACTGAGTAAATCTAACAGTGAATCGACATCAAACTAAATCACTAAAAATTTTTCACTCTTTGATCTAAATAATAACATCTATAGGCCTATCAATAAATGTGATGGTTTGGGTGTTAATATTTATTTCAATGTTATCGCATGTGATATATCTGAAGCTAACTCCTTGGGAATTTATTAAAGGTTGTAAGATGATAATGTATTGAAAAGTATTGTAGTTCATAGATATTCCAGTAACCATAACATAGAAACTTTTGTTAAAAGCTCAAATCAGTTACTTGAAAACATGCCAAATCAAATCAGTGTCTGTGTTGTTGGTAATATAAATATTAATATTCATCCAACTATGGTAATCATGTGCAGGATTGATAGATGCATGTTTTACAAAGCATATGTAGATTTGGTTTTAAATCCTACGGAAACGGCATTAGGAGAGTTACAAATACGTCTGAAATACGTCAAAATCATATTTTTTCCAAACCGCCAATAATAGTTCCAATTATCGATTGTTAAATTCAATAAATGATAGTAAAACTGATTGAAGGTGTTGTTAAATCAATAACCTATGTGATGAAATGCATGATAAAATTAAAAAAGGCCCTCATAATGTAGATTGGATAAACAATTAAAAAATTTTAGAAACACATAGTATTTCATAAGTAGAGCAAAAACATTTATTACCAAGCCGTTCATTTAAATGATTACTTTACTAAATCACTATAGAATGGTGCATTACTAATTATTACTATTGAAAAAAATGAATTTGTTATATGATGGTATTATTCATTCATATGAATAATGCTTCAAAAAATGTATCCAATTACCGAAAACAACCTACCTTGGATGGACTAGGATAGAATTGATCTAACACACTCTGAAGGACTGTGCTGAATAACTTTAACCACTGACATTTCTCCAGCAAAAGGTACAAAACAAAGTGTATTCTGCTTCACATTGAACAAAAATAATTGAAAAGTTATTCAACTGGTCGATAGAAAACAGATTTGATTTTCAGTTTATAAACTTCTCTTGAACATTTGTAACCGCCTTATTAGTGTTGATTGAAAAATTCTGTAAATTTTTGAAAAATTAGACAGGTAATGTGATCTATCGGCAGTCATGAGTCATGAGTTTCCCAAGAGTTTCAAGATTTTCCCGTGGTTTCGCACAGTCAACTCGTTTCTACGTCAATAGAGATTTCGCGCCTTATTTGAATGAAAACAGATCTGATGTGAGGGTAGCAAGCTGCAGCAACCTTAGAGTCACAAGCTCAATATTATTACTCATATGAATGACTATGAAAAAAGGATTGGGTTTATGAATTCTATTCAATTACTACTCATTTATATATTCATATATGTTTATTCTTTTGTGCTGGTTTGTTTATATTTGTTTTTGTCAATTCTGTCTGTGGGGAGGGGGGAGATGTAAAGAACATATTATAGTATTCTTTATAAATATCATCTGAAGACTGAGAAGCACATGTCCCTAGTAACCATAAAATGTTTATTTTGAGTTTGTTGAAAGCAATAGTTTGGAAAGATCGTGAAGGAGATACACAGAATTTTTTGGATATTGAATATTGTTTCTTTGGTTACATATACTTAATACATATACTTGGTTACATATTAATTCAAAAGTGTCTATATTTTAATGTTTATTAAATTTTTTTTTCAAATCAATAAATATAATCTTTGGTTACAGAGCAACACATTCTGATTTATTATATCTATATATAAAGCTAACGATTTGAACTTTTGAGAGAACCATAAACCGCACACCTTTTAACCGCAAAATTGAATGAAAGGTCTTGATGTAAAGCTTCAACAGAAAACATATCTTTTTAAATAAACCCTCTCCGAATGGCAGGAACCTAATTAAAGGGCTGTATTAACTTAAAAGTTAGAGCTATGAAACTTTACCGAACTATGGTATACTTTACCGAACTTTGGAATAGCAGGACTCTACTGTAAAAAGTATTGTACATTCAAAATCTCACAATGGCAACCAAATAAAAAATAAAAAAATTGGAGCACTCAAAAGTTACTTTAGAGAAATTTGACCTTATCATTTTTGACTTGAATGCTCCTGTTTCAGATACTTTTTCCTCCAAAGCGGTAAATTCTTCTTCTAATTTCACTGGTAGTAATTCCCAAATTTTTACATCAGAAATATCTTTGAAACTATAGCTTTACTAATCTCTGACTCTGAACTTTTCTGGGTAGTCTCTAATTCCCTTAAAATTTTCCTTACTGGTATGTTAATTTTGATTTCATTGATGATGTCTGTCTGCACATTCAACTTCCATTCTGAAACAAATTCATAACAAAATCGATTAACAGATATGGTCTGGCCGGAGAATTCGAACTGTAGCGCCAAAATCCCAGACTGCAGTTCTGCCAATAGCAGGCTTGTGTTTGCGCCAGCACAGACCGTCCAGCTGTTTTGGTCTTGTCGATGTTAAAAGCCCCAGTCTGTCTTGTTTCGTCAGCCCATCTTGTTGCAAGACCAAAATTGTGTGTTTGTCATGTAATTTCGATCGGAAATTTCTTGTAAATAATTGTTTGAATGTTGTGTGTGTGAATTATGAATATAACAGCGTAAATAGTGTTGAATTGAATTAATTTGAATCAGATTTGAATTTAAAAAGAATCCAGCCTGAGCTTTGTTCAGAACATTTCTTGATCCTGCCAGGCCGGGATGAATTTAAATTTGTAATTTATTGATTAATTCACACACGCATGTTGAGAATGGTCTGATCTATGCTCAACTTAAGTTTGTTGTAGCCTTGTTCTAGAGCAAGGTTTCTTGTCAATTTTGTATTTGCCGGAAATTAAATTTATTTCAGTTAAAATTGTAATTTCCTGAAACTAGGCGCATTGTGCTCTTTTTCTCAGGAATTTGTTTGTTTGTTGGAATTTGTATTGTCCATTTTTTTTATACATGTTAGTGAAGGTTATTCACCAGCATGATTTTGTTTGTTCAATTCAACAAGTTATCGTTTGTTTGTGAGTTGTTGGAAGAACATTATCTAATCATATAGTTTTGTCTTCAGCAGTAACTTATCTTGTGAATTGATAATCAAAGTTTAACTTTGATAACTTACTAGTCGTGATTCTTCTTTTCATCTAGTTTTTGAACTCATTCTTGTTTTATTATCTGTTGTTTGTATTGTCGGGGCTGAATTGTTTTGTGTATGAGTTCAAGATGGAGGAAAAATTACAGAAACAAATCAGGGTGCATCGCGCTAAACTGGAACAATTGTATGCCAGATTGCAAAGAATTTATGAACTGTCTAAAAATGTCTCTGATCCAAAAGTTGCTGAGCAATTTTCAATCTTGTATCCTTGGGTGTCTCAGACCATTTTGGATTATGAAAAGACAGAATTAGTGGTTAATGAGTTGGAACTTGAGTTGAATAAAGATCATGTTGTAGCATTCAACGACTCACACCTAGATCTGTTTCAGTATATTGAAGTAGCGGCTAACACTCTCAAACAGAAAGAGGCGACTGATGCTATTGCTCAATCTTCGGCAGCTACAGCAGCTAGTGCACAGCCGGTCGTGTCCAAGTTGGTACTGCCTAAAATTGACCTTCCGAAATTTGATGGGAACCAGACTCAATGGTCGGTGTTTTAAGGGCACGCCACACCAAGCTCGCTACCGCGGCGGTAGCGAAGTTTTAAAAATCGCTAGCCATGTATTCAGGTTGATTGCGCCACACCGAGCTCGCTACCGCGGCGGTAGTACGGCGCACTACCACCTACGACCGCCTGCTAGGCGATTCAACAAAAGTTCGCTGAGAGGTAGTATGGCGGATAAAGCAAGCTCAGTGTGGCGCGCTCAACCTGAATACATGGCAGGCGATTCGAAGAGGTAGCGCATGCGCACCTCTACTCCTTGCAACACAATGCAACTAGTACGTCTCACCCCCCACTACTAGACTCACTACTCGGAGACTACCGCTAGCGGACGTTTTTCAGTGTGGCGTGCTCAGCCGAGAAAACTACCACCAGCGGTACTACCTCGGCGGTACTGGCGAGCTTGGTGTGACGAGTCCTTTATGAACTATTTAAGGCATTGGTACATGACAACAAGAGTTTGAACGATCAGCAGAAGGTCCAATATCTTGTAAGTAGACTTACTGGACAAGCAGCAAATATTTGTCGTCATTTGCCACCATTGGCTAACAATTATCAAATAATTTGGCAGGCATTATTGACCCGCTATAATGATCCACGGGCGCAAGTCGATGCCTATTTCAAACAAATTTTTGAATTTCGTCCAATAAAATCAGAATCAAAGGCAGGTTGTATTGCGATTTTGGATGGGTTTTGCAGTTCAATCAATGCATTGAAGAGATTGCAACTCATTGATTTGTCAGACTCGATATTCCTTTATCATGGCTTGAGATTGCTGGATCTAAGTTCTCGTAGAAATTCTGAATCGGCTGTCCGTGACAAGGCTATGCCAACTTATACCGATTATGTCAAATTAATTGACAAACAATCCCAATTGTCTGAAGTGCTCAAAACTGGGTCATCGGTTAGTAGATTGTGCAAGTTTCTTGAAAATGACTCCTTGGGATCATTATTGTTTGATTAAAGGAAAGTTTTGTTGTTTTCGTTGTCTTGATGTGGATCATTTGAGTAGAGATTGTTGTAGTAAAACTCAGTGTGCTCAATGTCAAGAATCTCATCATTCTTTATTGCACTTTTCCAGATCAAGTTCCAATGAAGGTGTTGTGTCCTCGTTGAACTCCAAGGCAGGTGGCACATCACCTATTAGTTGTTGTTCTACATCCAACGATGTAGAAAATTCGACTGTTGTGTTGTCGACCGTCACTGCACATGTTCGAGATTGTAATGATCAGCTTTGTGATGTTCATTTCTTGGTTGACACCGGGAGTCAGTGTCATTTTGTTACAGCCAAATTGTGTCGGCGTTTGAGACTACCATTCCAGCCCATGAAAACCGTTGTTCATGGATTCGGTGGTGGTACTAGTGAAGTTCGAGGTCGTACTTGTGTGTCGATTCAGTCGAAGTTGGATCCTACCATTAAGTTTTCGATAAGTGGTAGATAAAATCATCGACAAGTTGCCTTCTTGTGAAATCGACAGATCCAAACTTCATCATCTTGAAAATCTCACACTGGCTGACGACAAATTCTACCTTCCTAGTAGAATAGATGGCATCATTGGTGCGGAGTTAGTTCCTCACTTGCTACGTGGGAGTCCTAGTACAGGTGAATCGCACGAATTGATGACTGTTAATAGTGTCTTTGGTCACATTCTGATGGGGAGAGCGCCGATTCTCACTTCAACAACAAATGTGTCGAATTGTTTTACAGCCATCTGTAGTCCATTCGTTAGTAGTCCATTGTTGGATAGTTTTGTGGAACGTTTTTGGGAGTTGGAATCGTGCCCTGCACCAAGCTGTCAACTGAAACCGGAAGAGTTGGAGTGTGAGGTAAATTTTCGGAAGTCTGTACATTGTGTGAATTCTGGTCGTTTTGTTGTTGCCTTGTCATTTGCGGAGCCACCCAGCAGCTTGGGATATTCGTATGCTGTCGCCGAATGCAGACTGCTGACTTTGGAGAGACGACTAGAGCTTGACAGCAATACTTGTATTTCATATCATGAAATATTGATCAATTACCTACGTCAGGGTCACATGTCGTTTGTAGCAGATCAGACAGACCAAGGTGGTTACTACATACCGCATCACGCCATTGTGAAAGCAAGCAGCACTACCACGCCCATCTGAATTGTATTTGATGCTGGTTCCAGAACATGATCTGGTTTGTCATTGAACCAGGTTCTTCATGCTGGTCCCAAATTGCAGACTGACATTTTTGTTTTGTTAGTTAATTTTCGTTTGTTCCCAATGGCACTAACTGCCGACATTCAACAAATGTATCGACAGATATTAGTGGAGGATTCCTGCCGTCGTTATCAGCGTGTATTGTGGAGATTTTCGCCGGAGGATCCGATCAAAATTTATCAGCTCAATTGTGTTGTTTTTGGTGTTTCAAGCTCTCCATATTTGGCACTTCGCACTGTCCACCAGCTTGAAGAGGAGGATGGAAATCGTTTTCCAGCAGCCAAGGCGAGAATACCAAGAGACATGTTCATGGACAACTTAGTCACATCTGTCGCCACAGAGTCAGAGGCCGCGGAGCTGTATCGTCAGTCCAAGCAGCTGTTTGAGGGAGGAGGTTTCTCGCTCACAAAGTGGACTTCAAATTCACCATCAATGTTGGAGAAATTCTCGGAGGAAGAGAAATCGTTTTCGTACAAGGATTTCGAAGCAGACAACTCCTTGGCTATCTTGGGATTGAATTGGCAACCTAGTACTGATCTGTTTCAGTTTTCAGTCAAGAGTGGTGAGGTCGTCGCTACTAAGCGTTCTATTCTGTCAGTGATGGCTCGTATCTATGATCCACTTGGTCTCTTGTCACCGTTTACATTATTTCTAAAGTGTCTTGTCCAGAAACTGTGGAAATTAGGAGTGGATTGGGACGAGAAGCCGCCTGAGTCTATCTGCACTCTTTGGGAGAATTGTCAAAAAGAGTTGCCTCTATTGTTGAAATTTGCTGTTCCACGTCACGTTGGTTTGTTTCAGGATTCTCACATCAGTTTGATTGGTTTTTGTGATGCATCGTTGTCTGGTTATGGTGCAGTTATCTATGTGAAGTCGCAGAAGGAGAGCGAGGAGCCAAGAGTTGTATTATTGTGTTCAAAGTCCAAGGTAGTACCATCTAAAGTTGTTTCAATACCTCGTTTGGAGTTGTGTGCGGCACTCTTGTTGGCAGAACTCATGAATTCAGTAGTCACTATTATTAGTGAACGTTGTCATGTGTCTCGTATTGTCGCACTCTCTGATTCTACAGTCACCTTGTGTTGGATTAATGCTCCATCCGCGAAATGGCAAACTTTTGTTGGTAATCGCATCGCAAAAATACAGGATTCTTGTAAACAGGAGTGGATGCATGTTGCCGGAATTGAAAATCCCGCTGACTGTTTGTTTAGAGGTTTATCACCAGTTGAGCTTGTGAACTTTCCGTTGTGGCTCTCAGGTCCATCATGGATAGCAGAGGACGAATGTGATTGGCCCGTCCGAACTGAAATGGAAGAGATAGTGGATCCACCGGAGGCGAAAAAACCATCAGTGTTGACAGTCACAAAATCTCCTGATTGTAACAGCAATGCAATATATTCATTGATTGGTCATTGTTCGGATTATGGTCGTCTTTTGAGAATTGTAATTCTTGTTCTCAAATTCTTACGAATCTTACCCCAATCAGAAGAGTCAGATTTCGATGTTGCTGAAAGGTATCTATGTAAAGTGGTACAGAAGATACATTTTTCATCTGAATTTGTGCAATTAGAGAAGGGAGAGGATTGTTCTACGCGCCTATGTCGCCTGTCTCCATTCATTGATAGAGGTGTGATTCGTGTCGGCGGTCGTTTGTCTCAAGCTGGACTGGAATTTGAGACTTGTCATCAGATGATCTTACCAAAATCCGATGCTTTCGTATCGATGTTGATTGATTATCATCACAAGAAGAATTGTCATGCTGGACCTTCATTATTGTTGTCCTTGATCAGACAGAAATTCTGGATACTGTCTGCTCGCTCTATTATTCGTATTTGTGTCTTCAAGTGTAATCGTTGTTTCCATGTTCGACCTAGTAATAATGCAATTATTCCAAAAATGGGTGACCTGCCTGCTTGTCAAGTGTCAAAATGCAAACCATTTGAAAATTGTGGTGTGGATTACGCTGGTCCTCTGTGTATTACTATGACAAGACGTCGTAATCCTTGTGTTTCGAAAGCCTACATTTGTCTGTTTGTGTGTATGGCAACAAAGGCGGTACATATTGAGTTGGTATCAGATCTATCAACGCCCATGTTTTTAGCTGCGTTTCATCAATTTTTGTCACATCATGGACCCTGTCGTGTGATGTATTCCGATTGGATTGTGGTACTAATTTTGTAGGTGCCAAGGAACAGTTGCGAAAAATATCTCAACTTTTGAACTTGTCCGAGTTTCAAACCACATTGACTAGTCAACTCGCCGAACACAAAATTGATTGGAAATTCATTCCCCCTGGTTCACCGCATTTTGGAGGTCTGTGGGAGGCAAATGTCAAATCTGTAAAGTTGCATCTGTTCCGAGTAATTGGCAATCAACTTCTCACCTATGAGGAACTGAACACTGTATTGGTGCAGATTGAAGGTGTCCTGAATTCCCGCCCACTGTGTGTACTGAGTGAGGATCCGTGTGAACCGCTGGCTTTAACCCCAGCGCACTTTTTGACTCTAACACCGTTGAAATCGTTTCCCATGCGGGACGTGGACAGTGTCCCTGTGAATCGTCTCACCAGGTATGAATTGATCAGTCAACTTATTTAATCGTTCTGGAACCGATGGAGAAGAGAGTACCTGCACGAACTTCAAAGTCGTAGAAAATGGCTGAAATCACCCACTTCTATCAGTGTGGGAACAGTTGTGGTAGTAGACCAAACAAACACACCTCCATTGCAGTGGCCACTGGGTGTCATTGAACAAGTGTTTCCGGGAAGTGATGGCGAGGTTCGAGTGGCAAGTGTTCGCCTAAAAACTGGTATTTATAAAAGACCAGTAACAAAATTATATCCACTCCCAACTCAATAGTTGTTGTGCTTGTTGCATTTTTTTCTTTGTGTTGTTTTTTGGTGTTGGTGTTTTTTTGTTCTTTTTGGCATGTCTGGATTTTTTCCTTTCTGTGGTTTTTTCAGTTTTTGTAACTTGGCTGAAAAATAGTTTTTCAGAGGCGGGGGTATGGTCTGGCCAGAGAATTCGAACTGTAGCGCCAAAATCCCAGACTGCAGTTCTGCCAATAGCAGACTTGTGTATGCACCAGCGCAGACCGTCCAGCTGTTTTGGTCTTGTTGATGTTAAAAGCCCCAGTCTGTCTTGTTTCGTCAGCCCGTCTTGTTGCAAGACCAAAATTGTGTGTTTGTCATGTAATTTCGATCAGAAATTTCTTGTAAATAATTGTTTGAATGTCATGTGTGTGAATTATGAATATAACAGCGTAAATAGTGTTGAATTGAATTAATTTGAATCGGATTTGAATTTATAAAGAATCCAGTTTGAGCTTTGTTCAAAACACAGTGCATGGTCTGCAAGTTGAACGCGAAAAGACAGCCCGGAAGCCAGAACCTGTCTTATTCCCAGATTTCATCCCACCCTGAACCTGATCAAAACACCTAATAAAGGCTTCAAAGGGCAAGTAGACAAGATTGGATTAAATCTGGTGAGTTTTTGCTCTTTTTTATTGTTCATTAATGCAGAGTTTAACTGTACAAATAACCTGGCTCAAATTGAAGATTAAATTTTGCCCCTTGTTTGTATTTGATTATTTGAATAGTAAATTACAGTCCTCTGGTAGCTCTAGCCTGAGCTTTGTTCAGAACAAGATAAAACAATAATCAACTACCTAAAACTTGTAACAAAACATAAAATATGAGGGCTGCCTGACAATCTGACAAGATTACTATGTGCTTGTCGCAATATAGCGTCTGGCAATGCCTATATTGGCACAAGCCATGATGCCCCAAATTTCTGTCAGAGAGATAGTACAGTGTTATCCCAGATTTGCACAGAGTTCTGTTCTGGGTGAATCACTGTATACCCCGTAGCCTGATTTCCCTTCAATGAGAAAAATGTCCGTGTACCAGACAAGGCCACCTCTCTTGAAATACGGCCCTTCCTCAGACTTCCACTCCTCTCTAGAGCAGAATTTCAGCTCTCTGTTTCGATCACATGCTACACCAGGTTCTGTGAAGTGTTGCTCAGTAATCAATGGGTTCATCCACAATACATTTAAACTAAGATTTGCAACTTCTGAATCAGTTGTCCTCCCAACACTTATAGCCCACACTCATGATGAAGGACTTCAAGAAATGTGTGGAATATGTTCCTGATGATATTAGAGATTACTTCTATGATGAAATTCTGGCTTGGCCAACATGCAATAATGAAGACAATGATCCCCATCAGTACCTGATAGGTAATTTCAAGAGAGCTCTTATTATTATTGTTGACTTTTATAACCTCTGCCAGTACTTTTCTAAGAGGAAACCCAACTTATACTCAATGATTGCGGTGACAACCTATATCCAAATATTAATATAATTAATTAAATGGAAAAATTCATTTTTGGATAAATTATCAAAATTTTTGAACTAAAATGCTATTTGAAGAGAACATTTGATAATCATTCAATCATAATTACCGTACTAGAAATATTATTTTATGATTTGAATCAGTTTTATTAACAACAAATTAAACTTTTGAGATATAGGTTGTTTTTGAGATTAGGTTGCAATCAGTGATTCATTTGTTTTTTCAAGAGGAATTTGTAGAAGGTCGGCTACAGCAGGGAGGCACTGGCCGCCCTTTCAGCTAAATTTAATAATTTAAAAGATTCAATAATACATTTTATTATATTTTCAGTTTTTATCTCTATTTTAATAGTAAAATGTCAAGACGGATGGTATCAAGCATTTAAATCTGCCGCTGCCGCAAACCAAGCAATATAGTCCAGGCGCTGGCTTACATTGAGCATACATGAGAGAGGCAGAGAATTTGACTTCGGATTATTGTTAGGGGGTCTTTAGTGTATATGAAACTCGATGTCGTCACGTCACAGGGTGGTCGACAGCTTGGAGGGGAGGGGGGTAAGTTGTAAAAAACGCGCGTTTATAAAATCGCCTGTCCTGCAGTTACTATTCATAGTAAAGCTTTTGATTTTTTCTCAATATTATTTACACATAACTGGCTTTCAATGTGGTCCTATACATTTTTACGATAAACCGCATAGTTTTTCCGTAAAAAAATAAAATATCTCGAAAAATGTATTTTTTTATTATGGACTTTTTGTTATTTCTCGAATATTCAAGTAATTAGCCGACTTAGAGGAAAAGGCTCCCAATAAACGTTGTAGGCCGTTTCTTGCTGAATCCAATGATATATATAGTTTGAGGATTACGATCATAGATGCGGCGGTGGGAGGGGGATAAGTAGCACTGTTATGCTGCGGCGCGGTCCTCCCCCATGATTAATGCGCGTAATGGCCTGTCTATCGCATCGCTCCTACTAGTCTATGCATTCAAATTATGTATTTCAGGAACGCTATCTTATGTATTTTCGGTCGCTGAACACGATTTTTCAACTCTCAAGCCTTAATAATTGATAATTCTCATCATAATATACTAATTATGGTCAAAATTACAAACTTCATCTCATTCTGCAAGGAAACTAAGAAATGACTATTTGAAATGAACGAAACTTGGGTTTAAAGAAATATATTAGGATAGAATGAAGATAATATTCATATATGTTTATGTTCTATTGTTTTTATCTCAAATTAATTTATTGTGATGTACTGCAGGCTAAATTATATCATTAATTGCACACTGGCCACGCTTACTTGATATAGTGGTCACTTAATTTCCAAGAAATATTTGTGGAATTTCTTAGTTCTTCATGGTGGAAATGGAATTCATCATTCATTCATTATCATAATGATTATGTTTAGTATGAAAATGTTAATCTTTCGTGAATCTTCAGTTTGTGAACTTTTGAGAAATTATATCCAATATAATAATAGATATGTGTCAAATCAAAATGAAATGAAAATTTAAATATTCATCCATGTTATTTCTAACAGTATTATTATGATGATATATCACTAACTTTTGATTGATTCATCCATTATGGTATTCCCGTTTTGTAGACTGTTTATGGTAGACTGTTTTGAAATGGTAACAAGTTATTAAGTATCAAAATTTGGGATTTGAATAGTTTTAGGCCATGCCTGTTATTCATTCCCAAACATATTTATATGATTTGTAATTTTATCCACAAATTAATGAATTTATGTATTCCTGCACGTAGCTAACGTATGGATTATTCCTTTATAGATTCTTGCATGTCACATTAATAAATCTCTGCCACAGATTTAGAAATCAAGTCTCAATGGTTTGGAGAGCATATTATTGGAGTGATTCTTTTACTCTGCTGCTTCTAATATGTTCACTACCTTTGTTTGATTTTAGACCATAGACATGAAAAGCTATGTCCACCTGTATCACTCCATCTTTATTGAGAATTTTCATAACTCTTCTCATCACAAAGTTACCATAATCTTGCAGCGTATTGAAGTTTTGAAAAGTGAAGTAGGAGTTGAATCCAGGAGAGCCATGTCATCATTATGCGAATTTGTCAACGATATTTCGGGATTTAGTCAAATCCACAACTAGTTTCACTTACAATTTTATGGGCCAAGATTAAGAGTTTTTTTTCAAATATCCATCAGATGTTGACAGAGATTGCGGTTATTGTAGAAATGCATGCTGCACTAAAACTTCAATGCTGAATTATCTTTAAACAGCTACCTAGTAAAAATACAGAGATCAGATCTTTTTGTTCTAGAATTAACTAAGACTAGGATTTTTGTTTGATTGCATCGTGGAGAATGAAAGAACTCTTTTTCTTTTTATAGGTGAGAATACACTTTTACAATTTGCCACAACTATGTTCAGATAAAAATCGTTGGAGACCGAATAACTATTTCTTTCTATACGTTCAAAAGAGAATCACACACTTCTTCACTTGCCTCCAGACCATTGAAAAAATTATGCAGATTCTGTTGTCCATCAGAGTCTTGAAGAAAAAATGTTATGTTCTCTTGAGAAGATTATGCTTCTGGAAATCATTCTCACCTCTCATTATTCTTGTTTTACTTCATTAGATGACTTTCTTCACAATCTCCAGTGATATCCATAATAATGTCAACATACTTGAACAGAATATCTTTGATGGAAGATTTATTTATATCGTAGCAGCCATTTTAGGAAAGCCTTTGAAGAACTAGCTATTCCAATCACTCAGTTTTGGATGATCGAATGAGGGTTTGCTCCAAAGCATGATCGGTTGTCACATTTATTAAATTTTCAAGGTTTCATTTGACAGAGAGTCAATGTATTGACTGTATAGATCTAATGTTTCCTTATTGGAAATTATTTTCTACTTCTATGGGTATTTTCCATGTTTTCTAGATATAACACAGACTTTATAACATAGTTTGTGTGATTGAATGAAAAAAGTATAGGATCTTTTCTCGTACAGTTTCTATGTGCAGTACCAGAGTCCTTCCTTATGAGCATGAATACAATTTAAGATAATTTAAGCTAAGTTACAATAATCAGTCATAAATTTCAAGTAGTCATTGATTTTGATTCTAAAAAACTCCACAATTAGCTCCTGACTTCTTTCAAATATACTTTGACAATCTCTCATATTTGAACCGTTCATGAGTACTTGTAGTTGTTTCATTGAATTGATTGCTTGCTCTCACACCTTAATTATACTGATCTCCCTTCAATAGATTTCCAACAGTATTCTCTCCAGATATTTCAAATTCAACAAAGATATCTCTCATTCCACTTTCATTCAAGTACCACCCCAAGACAATCAGTCAAACTCAGCCAGATGAAAAGTATCTATTCGTAGATATAAGTTACAGAAATCAGTTGATAAAGCTGCGTTTACACCGAAGTTATTAACAAAATGTTAATAACAAAGTTATTAACAAAATGTTAATAACTTAAATCTTTATAGATTCTATTAGATTGAATGTTAATAACTTAATCTCTATAGATTCTATTAGATTGAACGGAACTTGGCAAACACATATGTCCATCATATGTATGATAAGTTATGTTCAATCTAATAGAATCTATAAAGATTAAGTTATATCAACATCTCCTTAATAACTTTGGTGTAAACGCAGCTTTAGAGTTGTATCTCCTTTGTAATCAAATATTTAGACATATCACATGGGAGTAATTGGCATTATTTGTGCTTCAACTGTAAATTTATATAAAGGAAATATTTTACTCCTGTTACACGGTGCTCTATATGGGGTAGCCTATATTATTTGTTTAACTTACTCCATTACTTGACTTTCGCAATTCCAACATGATCATTGAACTAAATCGAATAATTATTCTCTCCTAATGGAATATCAGTTTTTTATCGACTGAGAAACACATTAGGATTCCTAACAGGATGGTTTATCATTACAATGTAATCATAAATAATGATAATGAGATGAAGTTTGTAATTTTGACCATAATTAGTATATTATGATGAGAATTATCAATTATTAAGGCTTGAGAGTTGAAAAATCGTGTTCAGCGACCGAAAATACATAAGATAGCGTTCCTGAAATACATAATTTGAATGCATAGACTAGTAGGAGCGATGCGATAGACAGGCCATTACGCGCATTAATCATGGGGGAGGACCGCGCCGCAGCATAACAGTGCTACTTATCCCCCTCCCACCGCCGCATCTATGATCGTAATCCTCAAACTATATATATCATTGGATTCAGCAAGAAACGGCCTACAACGTTTATTGGGAGCCTTTTCCTCTAAGTCGG
Organism: Nilaparvata lugens; assembly: GCF_014356525.2. Lineage (NCBI taxonomy): Eukaryota > Metazoa > Arthropoda > Insecta > Hemiptera > Delphacidae > Nilaparvata > Nilaparvata lugens. The sequence goes on from NC_052518.1 coordinate 27,875,354, forward strand.
CTAATTACTTGAATATTCGAGAAATAACAAAAAGTCCATAATAAAAAATACATTTTTCGAGATATTTTATTTTTTTACGGAAAAACTATGCGGTTTATCGTAAAAATGTATAGGACCACATTGAAAGCCAGTTATGTGTAAATAATATTGAGAAAAAATCAAAAGCTTTACTATGAATAGTAACTGCAGGACAGGCGATTTTATAAACGCGCGTTTTTTACAACTTACCCCCCTCTCCTCCAAGCTGTCGACCACCCTGGGACGTGACGACATCGAGTTTCATATACACTAAAGACCCCCTAACAATAATCAGAAGTCAAATTCTCTGCCTCTCTCATGTATGCTCAATGTAAGCCAGTGCCTGGACTAATAAGATTGGTCAGGTCACGATTGCTGACCCGGTCGAGAAAAATCAAAGATGGCGACCGGGTTATGAACTGTCAAAAGCTCCCAAGGAACACAGGTCAGCTAGCTCGGGTCACCCGAGTCAGTGGATCAGTGTATCCCTGAAGACAACCGATGTTTGATTAGTGCAGCAAAATATTGACCGCCCACCGAGCATAGTTTTCGCGGATTTTTCTAACCTAAAATTTTCAATGCAAATTCGTAGTTTCCTGTTCTATGTTCACTGTTCAGTCGAAACTCACAAAGGATTGTGTTGAATAAATTTCAGTGGTGAATATTCGTATTTATTTTTATAATAACACATTAAAGTTGAAGGCTATGTAATTTCCATTGAATCAAGGAATCATTGAGCTTCAATGAATGGTGAGTGAATCTCATTAATTTATTTGAAAATGTTATCAAAATTTTCTGATATAAATGACTTTCAACTATATCAATCTACATAATTCTAGAACCTGTTTGACTTCTTAGTGACAAAAACGTTTAAATTTATGTGACGCTTCAGTGGTTACTAATTCGATCCAATTTAAAATAGGTAGGCCCTAGTGTCTAGGAAATGATAGACTATTTTAAATAAATTACAGAACCATTCAATGGAACCAGCAGTTTAATTGACGGGTGTCATGGATTTCTTCCCATATTTCTTAAGTCACTTTCAGTCAAACTTTTGAGCAGCACTGACATTTATCGGAATTTGAGGCGTAGTTCTGAAAAGAAAACATCTTCAAATTAAATCCATCTACCTTTGGTAACATTACTTTACTAAAAATAACATACTTACCATGATAAAATATGAGTTTTCAAATATTAATATTGAAATCTAGTATCTTATCTGGTGTAATCTCCTTAACCTTAATGGACAAATTTCAAATAAAATCAAATTAATTTAAGAAATAAGAAAGACAATTTGCAGATCAGAGACCGACCCATCGATTGGAAAATAATTTAAGTATTTTGTAAATGAGCAAGAATTGATATAACATTTGATAACAAGGAGACAATAAATACTAATTGAATAGACTTTGAAATCAAGCTATCACATAGAATAAATAAATATTGTTGGCTACCGATGGAACTTTATTCAATGTGCTCTTTGCCTTTCGCCTGTTATGAGAATTAGTAACTCAATAACCCCATTATTTCAGTAAAAAGTAAAAATAGATATAATGGCACCAAAACAGTACGGTAGTTCATGGCATAAGTAAACAGAACGAAGGATTAAATTTATTATTGTGGAAAACATCAATTTTCAACAGAAAATTCAAATAGCCTATATTGAAGAATATGCCTATACTAGAATAGCATAAACTTAATTATACTCAATAATAATAAATGAATAATACTTCATAATTTCACTCAATTAAAATATAACATCAAAAATGATAATCATTGAAAACGACTAACACATTTTTTCTTTGAAAAATCCTTCAATAATATCTATTATCTGTGAAAACAGAGATTGTCAGTGGTTCCTGATAACAGTTGATATTATTATTAATAATAGTGGGCTAATCAATTCTGTAGAATGATTTAAATATCATACTTAATAAGTGTTCGGTCTTGGCAAACTTTTAGGAGAATTGCTCAAAAGTTCATAGATTTACCAAACGAAATTAAAATGGAAATCACACCTAAACTGCAGTAGAAATGCCAGTAATCATGGATAAAACGTATACTAATTGAACAGACATTAGTAATCCTGGTTTCATGCATTATTTGAGAAATATAATTTTATTTTTTAAAGTTATTGGCTATATCGTCTAGGAAAAATTTCTACTTCATCAACTTAAGATTTTCCAACTCCATTTTTTCTAAATGAGAATATGAATATGATGGAGCTTCATCTTAGTTTCATAAATAGGAAAAGTTGCGTTTATGTTAGAACATGTTGGTAAATGTTTGATCATCTTCATTTTTGAAAAATAAAAATATTAAACATGTGGACATAAGAAAACGGGCTCTTCTTCACCTTACGCCATAGTTTCACAAGAAATAGCATCAATAGCATCATCTCTGAAATAGAGAAAGAGAAGTTGGTTGGAGAATCAACTTGCGCGAATTCATTAAAAGTTAGATATTTTTATATTCAAAACTAGGCGTTCAGCCTCTAATCATCTGATCTTGACACCATAATCGTCTTCTAACAAGGAAGCGCTAGCGTTCGAACTTCTGATCCCGTTGAAGGGGATCAACAGATAAGGGTTATCATCCCCTTATAGGCGATAAACAGAAATTAAATACTATTAGCTTTATTTTATTAGATTATTGCATTATTAAAACGAATAATGCTACAAAAAAGGTCGAAATTGCATAACATAAATACAGCCTATATTGCCTAATAAGAACACTTTTGTGACACTGCAGGACTGCTCGGACTAATTGAACCTCTAAATTCACTGTTCTCTAGCGAGAGTCACAAAATATTGAACTATGTTTCAATTTAGAAACGAGTAATGAGCAAATTTCTGGAATATTAATGTACTAGACTACTTGAAGGAAAACACATTGATTTCCAGTTTACGAGCTTGAATTAATCATTTATCAATAAACTTCAGATTTTCCAATTTATCTATATCTAAAAGACTAAGTCCTGATTGACTAAAATCACACCACAGCCCAAACTACTGAGCCTACAAACTTCAAACTTTGCACTTGTGTTTATGATAGCCTCGAAGTAACCATTAAGGAAGGATTTTGAAAACTTTGCCCTTCTGAGGGAGCTGGAGCCCATAAGTTTGTTGTACTCTTAAACCTCTATACGGCCAGTTGCAAGAAAGAAAATTAAAGTTGATCCCGTTAAAATGACGTCATGTTACGGAGCTGAATAGGGAAGTTACTGTACAGGCTCCGTTAATTGACGTCATCTTATTTTATTTATTTTTATTTTATTTATTTGTTGATACAATATTATAAAATCATATGAATATGATAAGGAAAGAACAACAGGCATAGCAGCCCAAAACCTATTCTGTTTCCAAATTTGGATAAATAATAACATGTCCGATAAATATGTTATGTTTTTTTTCTGTGGAAAGTTTATGTTTAATTTTTGTCCAAAAATATATATTAGCTAGAAATTTTGAATTTAGAATGATTGAAACACCAAATTATAGTCGAATATTGCAGTCAATTATCACTGGACTTTAAATAAATTGAATTATTTCAGAAAATTTCGAAGCCAGAAATACACACAACTTTCCACTAAGCACAGCCGTTTAATTGTTTTAATCTTACCGGGATTAATTTTAATTTTCTTTCATGCACTGGCCGACAATTTTACTTATTATGAAACTGAGATAATTGACACATGATATTCGCTCACATATGTTGTAATGAAAAGTTAAATAAATGGAAAGCATCAGATTGAATTTTATAATACATTCCAGGAGTGATCCGTGGTCTAGTGGGTAGAGTGCTTGCTTAGCAGCTTAGAGATCCCCGGTTCAAACCCGCTCATTAACAAACGTTTTTGAACAGGTCACTCCCGTGTTATCGGATGGGCACGTTGAATTGTCGGACCCGGCTGAAGTATGAGAGTCCTAAGACCCATTGACGGCTTAAATGATATATTCAGGTGAGGTGGAACTTCCGTCAGGAACTCCCCACCAATAAAAGCCGCCAATAATAATAAATATATATTATTATATACATTCCAATTAGAATAGAACACAAACTCTGGTGCGTCTGATTAGAATAGAACACAAACTCGGAGTTTGTTTGGTGGTTAGAGTTTGTTGATAATTCATTAGTTAATATGTGTCTCTATTTTGTGAATATACAAGTTGATAAGAAATGTGAATATAACTCCCTATATTTGATCCAAATGGTTATTCATTGGTAGTAGTTCGGGGACACTACAATCAAAGGATTTTTATTCTATACTCTATAGCTAATTAATTTTAAATAAAAATACTAAGATTTGAAAATTTCTTAAAAGTACTAAGAAATTTTTAAATCTTAGTACTTTTATTTAATATGAATAATTACCACAATATCAACTACTCAACTACACAAAAAGCTAATTAATTTAATAGGTATTGATTTTTAGCATAATGGAAGTGATTGAACTACTCGAAAGCAATGTCTTACTGGCCCCTCACAGGTGTTTACGGTATCATCAGGCCACCCACTAAGAACCAGTTTTCAAAGAATATTCCCCCGGAGGAGGCTGCAGCCACAGTAATTTTTGTGCTTTTTGAGTGCACTTTCGTAACTGTGCTAGCTGGAAACTAGACTGACTTAGCTGCATAACCAACGCTAATTTAGAAAAGAGTCTATCATATTGTCTATCACAATCTCATATTGATTTAATATAGTGGAAGCTATATATCTCGGTAATCAGTTATTATAAAAAACATTAGGCCTACTTGATCTTGAAATGTAAAATAGAATCTTCTCCTTCATTTGCTGTAAACGTTTCATGGAAAAATATGTTCACATCCTCACTAGATTTTAGTCCGGGCGCAAATGTCATTCCGTGGTCATTTTTGGGTAACAGCCGTGGAAAATGTCTCAATTTCTTCGTTAGGTCTAGCATAATAAAGATCGTGATAATGATAAGTCGAAATCACAGGCACCTCGAAAAAAAAATGGCCGCCAAAATTTTCAGGGTTTTGCTATATCGCTTGTATTTCAATAACCGTTCAAGATATTCAACCGTTTTTCTAGACGAAAATATTTTAAAACTCTTCCGCTATAATTTTTGTTTTATAAAATTTTTCTCTAAAACGCATATTTTTATATTTATAACCTTCAAAAGCCCAAAAATACTTTTTTATATATTTTTTTCAAATTTCATTCCATTATAACTTTTTTGTGCAAGAGATACAGAGAAATTTTAAAAATCTATGAAATTTAGAGCGTTTATTCAACTTTATCGTCATGCGAAGTACGTCAAAAAATGAGTTCTCCAGCGCCCTCCAAAGAAAGCCCTGCATGATTTCTGGTGCGTTTTTTCATACGCATGAGGTAACAAGCTAGAACTATAAAATCGATTTTTTTAAATGCTTTGCCTCTAAGAGTTCCAAAGGATGAAACAGGATACCGTAAGCTTATGGACATGGTAAGTCCATAATGCTAAAAAGATATGCCCATATATGTTCCTGATTCTTGTGAATTGTACTATGGTTCAAAGTTAAAAGAGTAGAAAATTTCGAAGCTCACCGTAGATTACCTCCACCAGTGGCGAATTGGAAAGCAACGTTTTCCCTTTCCTCCCAACCAGCTGAAGAGCATTCCAACATTGTCTGTCACGAGTCTCCGAAGAATGTTCTTCACCATCTCCTTGCATGTTTTCCCTCCAGAGGAGGTAGACCTGAAGATATAATTCAATAGTGTATCAATTTGAGAAACTTGAAGAAACTGAAGTATGTAATCAGCTGATTACAAATTAAAAAATTATAAGCGATTTCTAATCAGCTGGTAGAATTTAATTGAAGACCAACATGAAAATAAGCCATCATATAAAACAATTATCATTTATCAATCAACTTCAGATTTTTCAACTCATCATTTATAACTAAATCAGAATATGATGAAACTAAATATGTTTCATACAATGTAAAAGTTGCTACAATGTTTGATGATTCGACATGTTTAATCACTTTTATAAGATAAAATAATGGAGTTCAAGTGCCTTTTTTCGTCAACAAAAGCAATGGTCTGATAGCATCACTACAGGATAGTGCATTGCTTATTATTACTATTGAAAAACTGAATTTGCTATATGATGGCATTATTCATTCATATGAATACTGAGTATGGTTACCGATAACAACCTACCTTGGACGGACTAGGATAGAATTGATCTAACAGACTCTGAAGGACTGTGCAGACTAACTGAACAACTGACATTTCTCGAGCGAGAGGTACAGAACAAAGTGTATTTTGCTTCACATTGGAATAAAAAAATTAAAATTTTATTCAACTGGTCGATAGAAAACACATTTGATTTTCAATTTATAAACTTCTCTTGAACATTTGTAACCGCCTTATTAGTGTTAATTGAAAACTTCTGGAAATTTTTGAAAAATTAGACAGGTAATGTGATCTATCGGCAGTTGTATGAGTCATGAGTTTTCCAAGAGTTTCCAGATTTTCCCGGGGTTTCGCACAGTCAACTCGTTTCTACGTCAATAGCGATTTCGCGCTTTATTTGAATGAATGGAGCCTTTTTGAAAACAGATCTGATGTGAGGGTAAGGTAGTAAGTTGCAACCACCTTAGAGTCACTAGTACAAAATATATATGACTCTATGTAATCTATTGGCAGCTGTGAAAATCATGATTTTCTCGGGATTTTAAAGATTTTCCGGAGGTTTCGCACAACCCTCCCGTTTCCACATAGATACAGTCCCCGGCTGCCCTGGGCTCCAAGTTAGAGGGGCTCCAAACAGGCAAAAAAATGAAATTTTCCCAAGTTCTCTGAAATATTATGACCGATTGGAGTACATTTATATTTGAAGATTTTTATTAAAAAGAACAATAATATAAATGATAATAGTAATAGGTTTGAAGCCATCCAAAAATGAATTATTTATTTGGTTTCTTGAATGGAGCTAGATTCGAACAAATGTCTGAAATGGAATTGAAGACCCATGCTAATGAACTGGCTGTCACCTACAAGCTTGATTTGGATCAGAGCAGAGCGAGCTGGAAATAGAAGTGGAAAGTTTTAAGTACCATGGATTGGTTTTAGGCCTGGATTAATATGAAAAATGCTACTCCACTCGAACTTTTGGTTTATATTTTCCAAACCGGTCTCCATGATGCCTACCCCAATATAACCACAGCTTTGAGAATTTTTCTAACAATACCCGTGTCAGTTGCATCAAATGAAAAAAGTTTTAGTAAACTGAAAATAATAAAAAACTACATCAGGAACTTGACAGGAAAACAACGACTAACCAATTTGGCCATCATATAAATAGAGCACAAAATAGCTTCAGCATCTATCTATTATGACTAGCAATTAACTTCAGCAACTATCTTTTGATGACATTGATAAAATATTTGCAGAAAAATGCCCGAAAATTTTCATTTTAAAGTTTGTTTAGGGCTTTAATAATGTATATAAATTGATTCATCATATATAGTTTGTGAAATTAAATAATGATCATTTGATAACTTATATTCAGCACTTACTTACTATACCTCTCTCCTTTTAGACAAAGAGTTAGTAAATTGTGAAAAAATTAGATTAATCATATTTATATTTTGGCTCATTGGTATATTAAGATAGTTGAGTCATTGTATATGAGTCATGAGGTATCGGGCCCAGGGGGTGGGTGCCAAATTTATTTCTTGCCCCGGGTTGTATCCGGCCTGGTTACGTCCCCGTACAAATGAAACTCTTATTTGAATGAATAGAGTACCTAGTTATTCCAAACCTATCTTGTTGGGAAAGTTAGTAGTCCAGGCAATGAGTGCTCAAAAGAGGGTTTAGAGGGAAAAGTTTGGAAGACACTTTTTGACCCCGCAGCTTTTTACAGGGTTGTAAGCAGGTAGACATATCTCAAGTCCCCACTCCTACTAACTGAGCGAGTTGAGGTGTTTCAAAGGTTTTGGTATTTTGCATATATCTCGGAATGCGTCTTACGGACATGACTATTCCGTACAAAATTAAAGCTTACAAAATTCCCTACAACACTCATCTAACAACGTTTTCCATACAATATCTATCATAGTTTTCGAGATATACGAGCCTTAAGGTGAGACATTTTCGGAAAAAAAGACGTTTGCCTCCAATTTTTTGGTCTTATATCGTCTCAGCTGTTGATGGAAAAAATCCATGCTGAAAATGGGCTTATAAAGCATCAAATACTCTTAAATTTTATGTATAAATACACTAATTTACACATTACTCTGTGACTGTTGTAGCAGTTTTATTGCTGAGTGTGAAATTTTCACTTTCGTGAACTTGTAAACTAAAACTACAAGTAAAGAGAACCAGTATTTATACTAACGGTCGAGCAACGCTATTGGTGAAAGCCATGACCTCTCAAGAGTCTCCTTACTACAGCTAAATAGATTAAAATAGGCAAAATATTTATTCCTGAAAGCAGCATGAAGACCATTCTTCTTTAATTGGCTACCTATCTGTGTATTCTGATAGAATCGCTATTTGGTTTAAAACGCTAATTGTGGAGGGGTTAAGACAAACCGCAATTTATTTTTATTTAACTATTCGATTAGATTGGTGAGAATATGAGAGGTACGGTAGTTCGGAAACTTCAAGGCCCTTGATGTTTAGAAAAAGTAAATCTGAAACTTTTATTTTTCGGGGTTTCTCGATAAAAAAGTATAGCCTACAAAAAAGTTGGGGGCGATTCTTTGTTTATATTTATTTCAAGGTCAATAATTATTATGAATGATTGAAAATAATTAACTATTAATAATTCAAATATTTACTTTGAAACAAAGGGCCTTGACTTTGTGACAGCTTCAAGTCCTATCTATATAATAAGAGAGAGAAGGGTTGTGTTTGTTCGTGTGTTCATTTATTCGCATCAAAACATGTCAACCTGTGGATTGCATACCGGAAAAACGCGAATGATTTAGATCTCCAAATTTTTCACATAGATTCTAAAAATATCAATCTCGTGCACCTGGAAGCCCAAATTTCAATTTTACTACTAGATTTTTCAGAATTAATGTTCAAATTTCATTATGGTACATACGATTTCATAGAAAAATTACCAAATCATATGGTCGAAATTAAAAAAGAAACATCTGTTTCTATTATTGCTTTCTACCTGATATCACTTAACCTCAATAATATGATTGTTTTTATAATTGATAAATATTTTTAATAATAATGATAATATTTTTATTATAAATATAATAATAGTATTGTTTTGATAATTAATGAATATTTTTATTTTTACAAACTCTGTATAATAATATGGTGAATGTGAAACAGCAGCATCAAAGAAATTATTTCAAAAACATCTGTTTAGAAAAAATATAGTTTTGAAACTTCGTTTTCCTGATGCAATGTTTAGGCCTACACGTGGGTGGCATGGATTATTAATTTTTCAGCTAGAGCAGTTTTTTGAGACAAAGTGCTAAATAAACGTCTACAGTTTTATCAATGTTGTATCGGCAACATGAATAAGCATGCAGTTAATCTGGCTTTGAATAAAGGTGTTGATATTTTCACATAAATAAATTATTCTCTTCTATTTTTATTCAATTACAATCCTAAAATTATTCGATCCCTGATAGAATGATTGACTCACTGTACAGTCAGTCGGAAATTTTAATATTGAAATGAGGGGTATTTTGGCAAGCTGAACAAAAAAATAAGGTCCTATGCACCTTTTCGATATTTCTTCAAATGAAAAATAGTTTTGTGGGTTGTCAAAACTCCCCCTGAAAGGGAAACTATTCAACTTATCCTATCTTTTATTAAAATAACAATGATTTTTGCGTTGAATAACATGTTTCTTGCCAAAAACAATCGAACTCTTTGTGAATTTAAATATGTCCTACACTGTAGATTCATATAACTATTAATTAAATTCATGGGAATTGAAGTATTTATTTCAGTCAGTTTATTGTTAGCTGATGGAATTGATTATCAATAAAAAAAATTATTATTATTTTATTAGTACAGAATTAGTTGAATGAATTGTCGTTGTACTGAGTTCTTGGTCAACAATATTTTAATATTGGTATTTATCTATTCATTATTTTTTCAGAAGTTATTTTATTTGAATTAGAAAATATTTATCAGGTCCTATCAATTTATCATTCGTAACAATGAATTGTTCAAAACATGAATTTAATCAAATTAAAAAAGGCCCATATATTTCTGTATTCATGTCCGCAAGCATGTTCGCATGTTTACACTTGTGATGGATGGCCAAAATTGTAGAGCAAACTGCACGGCGAATTGTAATGGAGAACTCTGATTGACTGAAAAATTCAGCGTTCGGAGTACGGTACGGCGAACAGTTAAAACAGAGGCGAGCAGCACGGCGAACGGTTCGGAGTACGGTACGGCGAATGTTTAACAGCTGATTTTTAACTTTATGAAATATAATGCTCATGTTCGCTGAAAGACGCGATGTTCGGCGGAATGCACGGTTTGCTGCGCGGTTAGAGGTTCGGTTTAGCATGTGTGGTCACACCTTTAGATGTTACAGGACATTTATACAGATCACAGGTCAAAGCAACATTATAATCTACACTATAATAAATGAGAGAACTGGCTTATACACGTACGGAATAGGAGAATTATGTTTGACACATAATCACGTCTTTACTACTGGACTGATTAACTTGAAATTTTGCATATAGATTCTTAATTAACCGAGGATGTTTATAGGCCTATTTTCGATTCTTCAAGATTTGATTACATCAAGTTTTCAATTTATCATGCTTCCAGTTGTTGTATGGAAGAAGCTGAACATTTCTTTTAAAAGGGGAAATTAGAAGATAGGTATGATTGGGAATCCTATTCGATTAATAAAAACAGGTTTTCCGTCCCACCCAAATTTTGTCCACCATTTTTGAACCATTTTGAATCCAACTTCATTTTTTTTTTTAAATTGGAAGGTGGTCATATGATACATGATTTAGATACAGGATTTCAAGATAAAATATGGTGAAAGTCAAACCTTTCAAAAGTTATTCAAAATCAATGATACTGATATATAATCCATGTATCTATCATATTCTATACTATAATGAAGGAAAGAACTGGCTTATACACGTATACACGTGTAAAGGATAGGAAAATTATGTTTGACGCATCATGACGTCTGAACTACTGGACTGATTTACTTGAAATGTTGCATATAAATTCTTAATTAACCGAGGATTCTTATAGGCCTATTTTCAATTCTTCTAGATTTTGTTACGTCAAGTTTTCAGTTTGTTAAGTTTTAAAATAGACCCTTGCGAAGCACGTGTTACCTGCTATTATCCAATGTATCATAATAATATCACCGACAATAATTTGTTACTCTGCGCCTATGCAACCCGTGCTCTGTAAAATTACAAATTACAAAATTACGTGGATAATCTTCGATGCGAAAAATATTGACTCTGGCCTGAAATGAATGGGAAACCTTCTTTTCCAGTCTCGCACGGTGCTATCAATGTACGGTATTGGGAGAAGTGGCAATAGAGCTCTTATTCTATTCACGTAGAATATGTATCACAAATTGGATCAATTTTATCTATCAAAATAACGGATTAATTTATTGATCAATAAAATTAGCCATCCATGGTAGATTCCGAATGTTTGTGCTAAGTTTAAGTTCGGTAGTTCAGATACGATGATGCGTCTATCGTGTTTGCAATTTTGAATCTCCAAAGCTTTCTTCTTATATACTGTTAATACATTATATGGTGCTTAAAATGAAAGTTCTATTGAATAAATATTTTTTAAAAAAGCTCTATTGGCTAAATAAGATTTTCTGTGTAAATCTGCGAATATTCTACAGTGAGTGAGTGAATGAATCCTTGCCATTTCACTCAAAGATTGATTCACTCACTGATTTATAATCAACAGAACTTAAAATATAATGGACCAAATACCTTGAAATTTGGCAGGTATGTTCAGTTGCTTTCTAGAGGCGCACTAAGAACGGATTTGTAAAAATGTCCAAAGATACGCCCAAAATCTTAGTTTTTCCAGCGTTTTTCTGCTTTTTCTCAGCTATATCAAGAGCAAATGGACAGAAAATGGTACAAATTTCTAGCAAGGTTCTAGAAGTTTGGTTTTAGGAGGGCTTCAAATTTTCGCCAAAGATACGCCCGAAATCGGCGTTTTTCTGCTTTTTCTCAGTTTTATGAGAAGTAAAGCTAGTGATTGTAAGAAAATTTTGAAATTTGGTTCAGGATTGTACCGTACCAAATATCTTAGCAACTCACTGGCAGCTGTCTCAGTCAAGAGCCTTAAGTTCTGTATTTGAATATTTGACGGGAGGAAGCACGCTCAAATAAAGAATGCAGGCGAGCCAAGCGAGTCTGCTGTTCCCAATTCTGGATAATACATACGGGGGTCCTGGCTAGACGGATATGGCGAGCGAAGCGAGCCTATCGGCTAGTCTATGATATTTCCATCAGACAAGCTTATTACTACTTATTTTAATATAAATCAATCCCAAACACCAAGGAATAAGAATAAATAGATTATCTGTCTACTTTAAGCAGTTGAAGATATTTATCAGAAACTGAAATATGTAAATTTTTGGATTTATATAGAATATTCTGCAGGGAGCAAGCTGAATATTGCATGGGAGCAAGCTTCACTGAATAAGTGAAGATCTTGATATCTTTCCCAAAAATTTAGGAGATGAACTAATTGTTTTTGTACTGTAAGTACCTATCTCTATAGAGATTTTAAACTAACGTATAATGGAAGTTACACGGATTGTTATCGAGCATCCGATGCAGGGGGCAAACCGAATCAGAGGGTGGTAGTTTTTAAATTGATCTCGAAAACTTAAGGGAATGATTGTATTGTTAGTAGCTTGAGAATTCAAATATGAATCTTTAAAGAAGCTCTTTCATAAATTACCTAGATTCATATATAATATTTGATACGGTATGTGTGAGTTTGTTTGGGTTGCTATGGAGATGCAGGCAGCAAGCTGGGTAGATCAATACGTGGAGCGGTAGGAGCAACAGGGCTGGGATGTGGACCACACCCAAACAGTCCACTTCCTTTTCCCCTCGTTACCATGGGTTACAAAGAGCTGCGCACTGAGCACCGAGCAAATCTCAATTCGTACACCACACCCACACACAGCTCAATATTTGCTTACCTGTCTGCTAAACCCTGCTTCAATTACGCCAATAAATTATACTTTTCCATTTTTGCATTCTTCCATCAATAGATCATTATTCCTTGACTGCTCGACAGCAATTTTCTTTCAATGGTTTTGCTTTTATTTTGATTCCCCTGGGAAAAAATATAAATATGTATTTATTAAAAATATGTATGAAAAATTATTAATTACTCCATAAATCCATGAACTAATCATTGATATTTTTCTTTGCTGTTCGAATGTAGTATATTTTATGTAGTTTGGATTTGATTTTGAGCTCCTTTGAAAGTATAGATCATAATGTATAATCATATAAGGTACTCTCAATAACTAGTATTAATCAATAACTTAGCATCAATAATATTCCAATGCTATTTCATGGGAAGGAATATGAAAGAAATAATTCATGCTTTGAAAAGCAATGAAATGAATAAAATAAATATATGATCTTGCATCAATGAATAAAAATTCCTGTGCTATTTGGATAATATATAATGTCATCTATAGATTTAATTTGATTTTTGGAGCCTTTGAGATGAGAATGAAACATGTTAAAAACCAATGGAATCAGAACAAATTAAAAAAAAGATTAGTATGTAAACTGTTTGTAATTGCATGGTATCATAACTCAATGAAACACCTCACACAAATTCTAAGCCCTCTAAAACTGAATTAATAAATACAATTAAGATTATCAATGACTAGCAGTTAACATGTGCTGTGCACTGGGCACAATTTTGTGTTGTAAAATGCTTTCTCCTTATGGCCAGGAAACATCTAACATAGAATAATTATATATTACAGTATTTTGTTAAAATTACGTGGATAATCTTCATCAGAGTTAAAAATTCTCAGCAAAAAAAGAGTTTGATTGGGCTCGAACCTGCAATCTTTCATCCATCAGTCGCGCGTGCGGATTCACTTCGAGAAATTACGCCACGGATTCACTTGGAGAAAGTTCTGTTTGGTTGGACTTTTATTGTCGCGTAAACTTTTATGAAAAAATTGAATACATTTGTTTTAATTATTCAAAATTAATTGATTAATAAGAATGTAAATAAGCCTTTATCCATCCTCGGTAAATTCAGAATCTTAAAGTAAAATTGCAAGTTAATCAGTTAATTAATTCGTAAGTGATAATGCGTCGAACGTGTATTTCCTATCCTGTACATGTATAAGCCAATTCCTTCCTTTATAATATTATAGATTATAAATCCATTGATGAATGCATAAGCCTTATGCTTATAAAATTCTTTGGAATCTATTATCTATTAATCTTTTCAAGAGCTTCTCCCATCTAACGGTCGCAAAATAATCCTACCAAGAGGACTAATCGCAATTTGGTGGACAAATTTGAGTAAACTGGTTGGTTAAGTGTTTGTCAAGGTCTGCTGAGAATATTGTCGATGTACGTAAGAATGTGCCGAAGAATCAGTGGCAGTCATCGGCCTCTCTGTATTCAATTTGGCTATTATGATTGACATCTAATGATGTGGACAATATGCGATTTTAGCAAGTCGGTTCAATATGCCAGACAGCACACAGAATAATAACATTATTGGATGTGCGATTTTCATACATGGTTATTTGTCGCAGAGGTGATGTCCACTGGCCACAAAAATCCGGTGATTGGACTTAGTTGAACTTTTTATTGAATGGCTATGCAAAGCCACAGGCCTATGACAATAAGCCGTGGACCATTACTCAAGCAATTAATGAGATTCATTCTGATTCATGCGCCAGATTAATGGAAAAATGACTTCTCGGATCCCCGTCATCACGCGAATCCGAGAAGGCCAATTAAACATTATCATTTTCCATGCAAAATAGCGATGATAGACCTATCAAACAGAAAATAGATATCATCAATATCTCACACACACAGCTTGTTTCATTCCATTTCAAAGATAGGAAACGTTTAATTAAAATCCCTTTATTTGTGGTTATTTTTCCTACATGACTCTTAGTCTTAAGATGAGATATGAACGATATGACCTTTAGATTTAGGTAGAATCCAGACCTCCGGGAAGTGAAGTTCATAATTCTTAGTGGAGCTGGCCTCTAGAAGTCACCCTGACCAACGGTGATACCATGAAGCTATGCCGAAGTGGATGAAGTTCATTGAAAAAGTGTGTACATTCGAAACGGATCATAGTTCTAGAAAATAGAAAAAAAATATTTATTTACATGATAATTAAAACGTTTCAAGCTTGGTACACGAATACATTATCATCATATACATGAAAACATTTATTTTGATAAGTCTTATAACAAATTTAAATATATTTTTTGCTTATGGTGATATACTGATATTAACATAAAATTCAGGCTTGTACATGGTTAATGGGAAGGATGGTGATGAAATAAATGATCCTACAAATTTAGATGAGTTCCTAAACACCGGGGGCACCGGGAAGCGATTTTCTCTTCACGTATTCAAATATCGATCAAGCAGCAAACCGGTTCCCAAAATATATGTTTTCATAAAAGTTTACTATGAACAGAGATATTGTGGGATTTCTCCATAAAAGCGAAATTGTCAGTTCCACATAATTTATGTCCACAAAATGTTTTATTTCCACAAAATTATGTGGAACTGACAATATCGTTTTTATTCCACCTTAATATATGTTTTCAGTTTTCAACGAAGTGTAGATATAATATTTTATAATTATTAGTTTGTTATTTAATTATCTTTGTATTCTACATTTTTTATATAGAGTAAATAATGATACTTAATTAAAAAGATATTTTGTAATAGCCTGCATACCACATTCAACAACTGATGCCTGCAAAGATTCTTCTATAGAATTAAATTTGATAAGATTTGTCTAAAACGGCGTAAAAGGACTCAATAAATTATTTGGAAATCATTCTGATATAATCCTTGAAGGAGGAATAAAACTGACGTTTACCAGACATTGAGGGCTACCCTGACGTTTTAGAAACTATCAAAAATGTTCAGATAGGATAAGAGTGGTCCACGTCCTTTCCAGACTATACTCTCGCTAAAGATGAATAATCACTATTACGGTATCGAAAAATAGAGATTGTTTATATCAGCTGCTATCATTCAACATTCGTTCATTGCACTGTTCCCACAATCGATTGCAGACCTTGACAGATCTCTTGCATTTGGACAGTTTCGAGATATGAGAAAAATATCGTTTACCAAACCAGTCTGTTTTTCAGATACCGTAACTCTAATCTTATAAATTACTGTAAAATAGTTATGAGATTTTTATTGTAGCCTATTATAGAATAACTGTACTACATAATCAATGTTTATCAATATATCTTATATTTATTCATTTTCTGAAGACCAGGCATAGGTATCAAACATTTTCAGTAGTTTAAAAAGGTCAGTACCCCCAAGGTCACTCCAAGGTCAAGGTGAAAGTCAAGCTCGGAAAAAGCAACTCCCATTCCACCTCCCTGTTACATACGACCACACCCACCTGTCTTTATCAGCATCCAAATCCATTCCAACATGTCTGTATGGTTAGGTTGGGTCCACTAGTGGACCATTCAGTGCTCAACCAGTGTTAACTAAGTGGTCACTCAGTGGCACCCAGTGGTCACTCTGTGTTCACACAGTGGTCACTACAGGTCACTAATGGTCACCTAGAGGTCACCACGGTTTACTTACAGCTCATTACTGCTCATTTACAGCTCACTATTGTCCACTCAGTGGTCACTACTGCACACCAAGTATTCACTCAGCACTCACTCAGTACTCACTTGGTGGTCACTAATTCTCATGTACAGCTCACTAGTGCTCACTCACAGCTCTGTTTAGCTAGATCAATGCTCAATTTTTAGTTATAGGTTGGGATTTGCAGTGCTCATAGGTGAGTTTTCACTCACCCCAAGCTCTATAAATAGCTGAGTTAAACTCTCTGACCTCAGTATGCTGATTAACACCAATCAGTATAGATGTGAAAGAAATATATCATAAGCCAACTTTGGAGGAAATTCAAAACATTTTTGCTCGAACTGATCTAGCTGGAAAACAGGAGGTGGCCAATTATGTTACATGATCAAGGACAAGTACACCAGGACTTTGAGAGCTGATTTTCAAGAGGGTTCCCAACCTGGTATTAGTTGAATCTGCTGATAGACAGGCCTATGGAGAAATATTGAACCGAACCAGTGTGCACAGACAGAACTATGATCCAAGAGGTGAAATTGTGAACTACAACAAAGCCAAGTATAAGAATACAATCAAACGCCTTTTGGATGATGGAAGAGATGGCAGTCAAAGACATTCTGAGGGACAAGTGACTGGGAAAGGATTTACTGCTCCAAGGCATGATTTATGTATGGAGAGGAGAAGGCAAAATATCTATAGAGGAAAAGGTGTTCTCTCAGCTATCAGAAACGTTGCTGGTAAGAAAGTGGAGGATGCAGCAGGTAAAATAGTTAGTAAGGCAATTTATATAGGTACTACCAGTTGAATATTACTACCATATCCCCGGCTATCAGTTGTTATCCTTAGCTGTGAGGACAATGCATATTGCATATTGGCCTGGAGCTAGTAGCGGGAGAGCAATGGGTCATCTTGTTTCCAATGGTTTCGCCTGTGGGAAGGCGAGTCCTGGTGATGATTGTTTATGCAGCGGGGTCGTAGGCTATCAGAACGTCGGCACCGGCTGGAGAGGGCTCACTGGCTGACCCGTGAGCTGCAGGGTCGTCACAGCCGGTTGGCAATGAGGGAGGGCGTGAGCTGACATAGTATGACATCCGAGCATGGTAATCTCGTCGCTGACAAGAGGAGCGGCCGGCGTGTAGTGAGCTGGGGTGTCGGTCTTGGCGGTCGAGATGACAGTGGGGTCTTCGACAGCGTGACTAAGAGTGGACACAATATCCTCAGTCGTGGAGAGTGTGTGAAGCTGGATGCGGCTAGTAGCTGGGTCCTTGGCATTGACTGGTGTGGTCGGCTGCAGCTGGTGATCGGGACCTTGGGAGTGGGGGCGAAGCGGCTAGCTGGTTAGCCGGTGGAGGCGGTGGTGACAGCAGCTGGGGTGCCTTCATCAGTCCTTCCTCGATGGTGGTGGTGGTCAGTTGTGGTGGAGGCGGCGACGATGACAGCTGGGGCGCAGGCGTCGGCCTCTTAGCGGGGTGTTGAACTGGCCTTTCTGGAGGGGCAGAGTTCGTTTCTCTCCAGCGTGATCGTTTCCCTATGGCTTCTTCTCCTTTAGTAATGGACAGTCCTGGTGGAAATGTTGCTTAGGGCAGTAGTGGCACTGCGGAGGCTGAGTGAAACAAGCAACTGAAGCAAGCAGCAACATCAGTGGCTGCTTAGGCTTTGGTCATTGATAGAGGTCTGTCTCAAATTCGACAGCCAGTTGGATGAGCACCTCAAAGTCATGGGGGCGAGCAGCGTGGACCAAGGTATTCAGCTTGTGGCTCAGCTGACTGATTAGGAGTGAGATGATCTCTTCCTCGGTGAGGTGAGTGTTCAACCATTGTTGTAATTGAAGCTTCTGGTGAAGGAAAAGTTCAACCGGCTGGTTCACCTTGTGAGTGGTCCCATAAAATTCTTTATGGGCCTCTGCTATGTGGTGCGTTCCAGCGAATCGAATCTGGAGACAACTCTGGAGCTGTTCCCAGGTGGATACGAATTCTCCATACTCGATCCACCAATTGGTGGCAGAGTCCTGAAGTTGTCCTCTCAAGAGTGGAAGCCAGGTGTATGATGGGATCTGGTGCACTTGCAGGATTTCTATGCACTGCCACATGAAGGAGGCGGGGTCCTCGTGCAGTTTTCCCCTGAAGATTGGCAGCAGGGAAGCTACACTGGATGCTGGCATGGCAGGCAGGAATCCGGGGGTGGTGAAGGTGGGGGCGTCAGGGTGGATCATCCACTGTACTGAACGCCGGGTTACTGTGGGGAACTGGGTGGGGTGGCTGGTGACAGGACAGGATTGCTGCTGGACTGTGGCACCATGGGGGTGGTAGTTGTCAGGAGGCAGGGCAGGCTCACTGCTGGGCTGTGGTTCTGAGCTACTGGGAAGCGTCGCTGATGGTGGCAGAGAAGGCTGCTGGGTGGAGGAATCCGAGAGAGGTTCCGAGCGGTTGTCGTCATTCATGGTGACAGGGTGATTGCTGGTGGTTGCTTGGCCTCTGGTCAACACCATGTTAGCAGCTTCTGGAGTGGAAGTGGACGCCACTGAGGAGATGATTGCCCTCAGTCAGTCGAGCTGGAAATTAAGTGGCAAGTTACTGTAGTACTCTACAGTAAGGCTCCATGTCAGGCCGCCAGAATATGTTATCCTTGGCTGTGGGGACAATGCATATTGCATATTAGCCTTAGGGTAGTGCCGGTGGCTTAGAAACAGAACTGGAGGAGGTAGAGGGGTCCAAAGAGTTGGACCCTTGAGAGGGATAGCTGGGGATTGGGGATGGGGGTGGCAGGTCATCCTCTTCTCGGGACTCCAGATTGGGCTGATTTGGGCGCCACTGTAGATGCGCTCAAAGTCAGCCTTCCAAAAGGCTAAGTTAGCCTCTTCCTCCAGTGTTAGCAGGTCCAGCCACACTTCCCCATTCAACCCCAGGTAGGCGGGGTTGTAGGCTGTCAGAACGTCACCATTGGCTGGGGAGAGCCCACTAGCTACACCACTCACCAGCAAACAACGGTAGTTTCCCTCAGAATCTACCACATGGTCTTTAGGCCATGGGGTCCCTAGGTTAGGTACCCTTCCATGATTTACCGGGAGCGCCTCGCCAGGTACCACCTCACCGAGCCATTGGAGGCATTCTTTCAGCTTCCTTCACCATTGCCAGAGCCTCTGGGTTCAGCATCGCTGACTGGAGTGTAAGCTCCGGTTCCTCCCTGGCATATGGCAGATTTGGGAAATGAGAGGAAAAAAACACAAGTGTGGTTCAACTACTCAGCTTGGTCCTCAATTTCCATCAGCTCACCACAAAGTAAGAGGGAGCGAACACCATTAAGGGTACCTCTGCTCTAAGGTCCAACTGGCCCACCAGCAGGGGAAGAACTGAATTGTCTCACTGGAGGAGCCCGCTTATATAGCAGGGTAGTCCCTTCCAGTAAGCAAGAGTTAGCTACCAGTGTAGGTGTTGCATGCTGGAGATGTGCGCCAGCAGTAATAGCACTCTTAGCCACCTAGGCTAGAGTTCTGTGCTTAGGTAGTGAGCGGTTGGTGCGATCTAGTGGTTTTGAGCTGAAGTGAGGGTATCACAGTACTGTGGTACACTTACAAAACTTGAGGAACAAATGGCAAGAGGTGATCCAGGAATCAACAAACTTTATCAGGCTTTGCAAGGAGCATGATATTGCCTATTCAAGTAATAGTGATACAGCAAGCAGGGCAGTAGTAGACAAAATCCAGGCAGAGTGTAGCAACATCTTGGAGTGTAGCATCAGACTCAGGATTGACAGAGAGGGCAGTCACCAACATCATGGTGACTTTGCTAAGGCAAAGTTTGGGGGAGGCATGAGAAGTTCACTAAAGTAAGGTTGGCAAAGTGACTAAAAAGAAGGAGAAACAAAAGATTCAACCATAAAAAAAATCATTGAAAGGGAGATGATATCTTTATTTACATCAGAAACCAAAGTTTGATAAAGGCCTTTACTTGAAACAACAGAAACCAAAGGTTGGTGAAGGTCTTTACTTGAGAAAGCTGATAAAGCAACACCTTAGTTTGGTGAAGGCTGTTACTTACAACACCTGCTAGTAATCAGCAACAATCAAAATCATAATGCTCTTCAAAATATATATATATAATATATATATATATATATATATATATATATATATATATATATATATATATATATATATATATATATATATATATTATATATATATATATATATATATAAACAGGATAAACACGACATGGATTGATTAAAAACACTTGAAAACTTACATTTGAACAAGAATTTTCGGGGAGCTGGGCCCCCTTTGTCAATTCAACCAGGAAGTGAAGTGGTGAGATTTGAACATTGAGAATGTGTATCCTGTTTATACAATGTTCCCGAGCAACCTTCCTTTCACCGTAAAGAGTTCAGAACTAAAGGCTAGCCCACTCTTTATTTCTATTATTTAACACATTATATATATATATTATATATATATATATATATATATATATATATATATTATATATATATATATATATATATATATATATATATAGATTTAAACAGGATACACATGACATGGATAGATTAAAAACACTTGAAAACTTACATTTAAACGAAAATTTTCGGGAGCTGGGCCCCCTTTGTCAATCAAACAGGAAGTGAAGTGGTGCAGATTTGAACATTCCAACGGTCGTGACCACAGATACATGGTAGAGCTGTTGTGTAGACCATAGTGCACAGACGAACGGAGGCGCACTGATTGAAGGAGCATTATGGGATTAGTTGGTGGGCCATTATGGGTTACAAGTGGGAGATTACAAATTTGAGTGGGTTATGGATAAGGAAAGGTGTAGATTATGAATTGATAGAAAAGAGGAGATTTGAAATTAGACATCCGAAATGAGGTAGAATAAAATTAGAAAATGGAATTATAGAATTGAACTAGAATGAAATTTATTTTTATTTTTATTGAAAATTTATTATATATTTGATAGATGTGAAATTTCTTTTATATGATGAAATTTATTTCAATTTAATTGAACAGATGGTGTAGAGTTGATAGTTATGGTACTATTGCTGTCTGTTGAGACCAGGACTGGAAGGAGCTCCAAGCACCTAAATAAAAGCCAATTCTTTCATCTTGACAGCTATGGGCATCTATCTTGACATCATGTGGGAGGGAGGGTGGCAAGGACTTTGACTTTGAAGAATTGGTCAAAGTTCTTGTTGTGCTCAGAGCCATGGGTGGGAATGGGTAAGGAAGTATTTTTTTTTTAAAGGAAGCCCTGTGATTGTTGATCCGGAGTTTTAGGGAGGTCCGGAGGTTTTCAGTGGCCCAGCTCCCGAAAATTTTTGTTTAAATGTAAGTTTTTAAGTGTTTTAATCTATCAGTGTCATGTGTATCATGTTTCAATTTATATTATAAATATATATATATATATATATGCACCACTTCACTTCCTGGTTGATTGACAAAGGGGGCCCAGCCCCCGAAATTTCTCGTTTAAATGTAAGTTTTTAATCTATCCATGTCGTATATATAATATATATATATATATATATATATATATATATATATATATTATAATATATATATATATATATATATATTATAATATATATATATATTATATATATATATTATATATATATATATATAAATTATCATGGTAAATTATCAACCGGGTACATCCGATAAGTAGTTTCACTTACTTGCTGACGTTTTGCCATTATAACAAATGACATCCTTGGAGCGCAGTTTTAGCTACACTCGTGGCTAGAACTTGGCTCTGAGCCCCTTATAATGGCAAAACGTCAGCAAGTAAGTGAAACTGCTTATTGGATGTACCTGGTTGATACATTAGCATGTGCATCATATATATATATATATATATATATATATATATATATATATATTATATATATATATATATATATATATATATATATTAAAACAGGAGACACAAGACATAAATAGATTGAAAACACTCAAAAACTTACATTAGAAACGGAAATTTTCGGGAACTGTGTTCCCTTTCTCAACCGAGCCGAGAGTGGTACAGTTTTGAAATCCAATGGTCACAGAGCACGGAGAGTCAATTGTAGCAGTAGAAACCACAGATTATGTGGTGCAGACGGATGTGTTTTCAATCTATTTACGTCCTGTGTCTCCTGTAATATGAATTGTAATATGAATTGAAACATTTGTAATATGAATTGAAACAGGAGACAAAGGACATAAATAGATTGAAAACACTTAAAAACTTACATTAGAAATGGAAATTTTTGGGAACTGTGTTCCCTTTCTCAACCGAGCCGAGAGTATAAATAGAGATATAAATAGATTGAAAACACTTAAAAACTTACATTAGAAATGAGGGAAATTTTCAGAGACTGTGTCTCCTTTCTCAACCGAGAATATATATATATATATATATATATATATATATATATATATATATATATATATACATATACAGGGTAATTCATAATTATGGTAAAATAATTTAATACGTGATAGTAGAGGTAAAAATAAGAAAAAAGTTCTTATAAACATATATCCATAGACGCTTCATTAGCGAGCTATACAGGGTGAAAGATTTCACCCGGAATTCAGTTCCTCTGGTGAAATACACTGATGCTGAATTGTTTGGGGACTAGTTTTTGAAAAACTAATGCTGGATTCATATGGAAAAATATCTGAAAAATTGAATAAAACTAGTCTGGAATCTGTAGTGTGAGAAGTTTTTGAGAAAAAAGTTGAAATATGCAAAAAATCTAAGTAGAAAAAACAGACTTCTACGTTTGATGCCCAATAACTTTATTTAATGACCAGTAAACAAATAATTTTTTGCAATAAAAATTGTAGAGAATTTAATTCTGAAAAAAATTATGTAAGCTGTGTAAACTAAATTTAAATAAAAGTTGTATAAAATGTATTCGTATGTAGTACATTACACCACAAAATTTGCTGTTTTATGAGGAGAGAACTAATAACTCATAGGTTGTAGCTGATTGCAAATAGAACATTGATTTTAAGAACAGCTGTTCCAAAACAGCTGATTTATTTTGTTTTAAATGAAAAAATATTTAAAAGAAATTATCAGCTGAAAATTATTTTCAGAAATATTTTAGCTCACTGTTGAACAAAAAAACACACTGTAAGTTAGGCCTACTGTAGCCGCGCTGTGTTTTTTGTTTAACCTATTAACCAGTTATTTATAACCATTCCACTTTGCTTTTGTGTTAAGTGTTAACTTTTTAAAAAATGGCATGTAATTTTAGACATTATTCATACTCCAAATTAGCTGACATGCATTTAATGTATGGAATGGGACACTACTGTAATAGTACTGAAGCAAGACGTTTGTATCAAGAGAACTTTCCTAACCGAGTATGTCCAAGTTCAAGGTTTTTTGCCACTATTCATCAACGTCTGTCTGAGACAGATTCTTTGATATCCAAAGAGCACATTTATGCAGGCAGACCCCGATCTACTAAGACTGTTGAGTTAGAAGAACAAGTTCTTAATTAAATTTATGAACATCCCGAGAAGAACACAAGAAAATTGTCAGTGCAGTTTAATGTCAATCAATCTATTATTTGGAGGATACTAAAAGAGCAACAATTACATCCATACCACCTCCAGAAAGTTCATACTCTATTGCCACGAGACTGTATTCCACGTGCTGGTATTTGCCAATGGTTTTTAGTAAAACTTGTTTACCCAAACTTTTTAACAACCGTTTTATTTACCGATGAGGCACACTTTACAAGAACAGCTATCGTTAACGTCCACAACTAACATATTTGGGCAGCTGAGAATCCTCATGCCATCAATCCCAATCTTCCACAACATCAGTTTTCAGTAAACATTTGGGCAGGAATCATAGGAGATCATCTACTTCTGTTCGAGCTTCCTCCCAGGCTTAATGGCATAATCTACTAGTCTTTTGGTATAAGTTTAATGTCATTTAGATATGCTACTTTCATATAAAAAAAA